>NC_133232.1:14851719-14974219 GCF_040436345.1 Pagrus major | reverse complement strand
TTTTTTAAATCGCTGAGGCAGCCATGGCAAAACGTTCCAACTAGAAGTGTTGCTGCTGGTCTTTCACAAGCTTCATTCTGGCTCTTTAGAAATGTAAAGGTCACATCACAGTGGCTCTGTTCACAGTTTTACAGCCAATGCTCATCCACCCCTGATTTTTTTTCACTCAAGTACAACGGCACAAACACATCACACACACATAAATGGGTCAGGTGTTGCTACATACCAATGCGGAGCATGAAGTTGTTGAATGACTGGTAGTTGATATTCATTAGTGTGACCTTCATGGCCAGAGCAAAGTCTGCCAGGTCTGCCAGGTGCTGCCAGCGCTCTCTGTCAGACTGATCCTCCTTCTGCCACACAAAACAACCAAACAGCTCACACCATCATTATCATGCCTGGCAAACACAATCAGCATTTTAGGATAACTGACATGATCATCTGAGAGGTGCAAGAAACACCAAGAATATATACTGTATCATGAGGTCCAAACTATTAGGAAAGATTATCATTCTCTTCTTATTTAAAATCAACAAATGCAGAACTATTTTCCTGCAGGTTCAGAATATGTTCATGTTCAGTCTGTTAAAGACACACAAAGAATCCTACAGCTGTCATGTGACAATGCTGACCTTCATGCAGTTGTAGCCATTGCTGATGTCTGGGGTGACGCCTGATGCAGCCATGTAGGTGCTGCCAATGGTCTTGATTTTTGTGATGCAGCGGAACTGAGGCTCATCCAGCAGCTGACATGGACACAAGCCAAAGGTTACATTTACACAGACTGAGGGGCTCAAACACACACAAGTTCTCTACTACTGGTCAAGATCAAATCCTCAGCATCAACACAGTCGCCAGTACAACCGGCAACATGTTACATGACTATCACATCTGAATGACTTTTAAATCTCGTCACGTGTCAGATGTGTCTTGCTGGGTCCTGTTACAGCCTTGTGCTGTCCCCAGCAGCTACATTTATTAAAACAAAGAGAGGAAGAGAAGGAGGAAGGCAGCTTACACTATCAAAGTCAGAGATGATCTCATTGAGGAACCGTAAGCATTCGATCCCTCCATTATTGATGCTCTCCTCTGTGTAGAAGTCAGAGAAGTTGGGGATCGAGGCAAACATGACTCCAATCTCATCGTAGGACTGGCTGTACAGCTCCTGGAACAGGTCACATTAACAAGCTGCTGTCATTCTTCTAAATATCTGCTGATTCTGAATCTGATGGCAGCAACATGGTTCACACAGGTTGGGACAGGGCGACACTGAAATGCTCCAAAACACCCGTTTGGAACGTTCCATAAGAAAGGAGGGAGGAAGAAGGTAAGAGGCCATTGCCATGTATATATTATGCCCCAGGCCCACACTGGTTTTAATGTGTGGATCACTTTCAATTCAGTTGATGCTTTTATCCTAAGGGGCTAAAGGAAGTATTTCACCGCTGGAAAGGTAGAAAACTGAAAGACACATATTTTTGAAACTGGTGTAACATGAGCAGAGAAAACAGAGAAAACAGAGTAAACAGGGCTGTGGTGTTCTGTTCAGCTCTAAAGGTCACCTGCAATGACCAGAATGCACTGCTCCACACCGGACCAATAAACACTCCTGCTGATAGCTGACGTACTGCGAGGTGGGCAGTGATTGTCCATTTTGAAATGGGAAACAATAAAGCGGTCAGCTGGTAACAAACAAGATGGTATTACAGCTACAGAGAGGGCTCTCTCTCTCAGTCTTACATTGTATTGATACAAAGATGGTTGAAAATCAAGTTCCCATGTACAATAAAACAATATACATCTTCCATAAGTTAATCTTTAAGTCCTCAAAAACAATTTGTACCTCCAACAGCAGGCTATATACAGAAGACACTTTTGGAATTGCAGCAGCGTAACAGAAAAGTGTTCAAACTAACCAGTGAGATGAAATGTCATTGTTGTTCAGGATCATACCTCATCCCTTTTCTTGGAGCCCAGGAAGTGTCGAGCTACATGTTCAGGCAGCATGTTGGTCACCAGTGCTTCGTTCCAGCGTCTCATCTCATACACCTTCTCCTTCTGTTCATGGACTTCAATCTTCCACAGGAACAGAGTGCGGGCGAGCTTCTCCACCTGCAGGAAACAACAGGGACTGACTGTAGCATCTGACCAGTGTATGAAGACTCAAATCTCTTCGTTGGTACATGTGAACAGTGTTTCACTTAAAAGTATTTTTTTTAAAAAGCTTTCAAAACAGCTTCTACCTCTCTGAACTAACATTTATTTACAGATCGTTTGAAACGTGTTGTTGTCATCACATTCAGAATGAGCATGTATTTACAAACTGATGAGAGAAAACATGACATATTATTATTATTATTTATCAACTGAGTGTATTATGTATCAAAAGCATTAGTATTACAATGTCCCAGCTTCTCTGGAGTTAGGACTCCACACTGCTGAGTGTGACCGCATCTCAAAGTGACTGTGCCTCATCAGGTCAGCTCTGCTCAAAGTGACATGATGTCATAATACATGTGTCAAAACAGTGTTTCTACCATAGCTCAAGTCAATAGGGATCTCATGTAATAATGATCAATAAGATCAATCAAACCGTATCATCACTGTTATCTTAAGTTAAGGGCAATGGGCCACATATAAGAAACACTGGTACAAACAGATTCAGAGTGGAGGCGACAAGTGATTTAGGAGAATTTGTGGCACTTAACTGAAATGAATTACAGTACTTGTACAAATTAAATGCAAAATTCATATTCTGTTCACCAGATCATCATCAATCATCAATTATCAATATATGAAGATGTTTTTTTGTGTTTCTTTTAGATTTTATGATTTTATTGTCATATTTTGGCACAGTGACATTCTCTGGCTCTCACAGCTGCGTCTGGGTCTTTATGCATGTCTCTGTCCTGACACCTGTATCCAGGTTAAAGTCATGGACCCTTCACTGCCTCTCATAGAAGTTATAGGGTGCATTCCAATCACTTACTTTTTATTTTACAAGTACATACTTGCATGCAGCATGTACAGAATTGGGACATACCACTTTGTCATGACAGTGCGCCTTGAACTTTGACCCTCTTGGTCCTATATCGGTTGCAGTCTTAGCAAAAAATGTTGGAGTATAAAGAATGTATGTGATGTATCTACCACTGTGCAGAGGATTGTGGGTCAGAAATCTGGATGTAGTTGGAAATCCTGGTATTTTTGGCATACTAAATCTTTTTCTGGCATACTAACTAGTATGTTAGTATAGGTATTGGGATGCAGGGATAGACCACGCTGCTGTAAGGAACAGACAACTCAATATCAGGAAACTGTAGGCAGATAAGTATTCAGATTTTAACCCATCAGCTCTGAGAGATGTCACCCATTGCTGTAAATGTTTGTGCTTTTTCTCTATTTTCTTTTACTCCTGGTTCAAATGGTGTGCATTTTCAAAGTTTTTTTTTCACCTTTACTGGATCCAACAAAGATGGAGTCGAGCGACATTGTGGTCATAAGGCCTGTCTATCAAAGCACTACAGACACTTGTTTTAAGCCTGTTCAGTCACAGACAGAAACAGATCATGGGTAACTTCTAGAGATCAGTGAGGAGCTTGTTTCAATTTTGGGGCTTGTTGAGAGGATCTGTGTGTTGATATTCAGGTTAAATTACACTCTGTAAGTGTTCCTGACACCTGAAATGCTTTGCGCAGTACATCACATGGATTCCTACTCAGGGTGTCACAGCATCGATTCGAAATGTAAAAATCAATCGTAACAGGTTTTCAATATTGATCACTGAATTTAACGGCAGAATTGGTGAAATTGGAAATCAAATTGAAACATGGATTTGGATTATCATCACACCCCTAACACCCACATCTAGATATGGAAAAAACACAATTCTAGTAACTTTAGAAACATGTTTTTTTAGCTTCCAACTTCATATCAACTGCTAACACATTGTTGCTATTTTCACATTGTTTTGGGTACTCTAATAGCATACAAAAAGACATAGCAGACATTAACTTACATGTCGGGAGAAATAATAGAAGCTGACCATCATAATGAAGATCATAAGTGTCATTGTGAACTTGGAGGGCACCAGGTATGACCTGCCAAGAAGAACATTGACATATGGACAATTTCTGTCATGATAAAAGTGCTCAACGCTGAGATTACTGTATGATAATTTATAGAACACATGACAACATGCAACCAACCACGCATCAAGACCTCATCTAGCATGTTACATGTGTTACATGTAGAATGATCTACTTCACACAGATGAGTGACACTGCCTCACCTGTAGTCCTGGAAGCGGGCCATGTCGTAGTGGTCGAAGATGTCCCTCCAGCTGTAGATGTTAACGATGCCAGTGGCGACTGTGATGAGCAGCATCAGTGTCAGCTTCACCATGTGACTGACCTGAACCAGCATGGTGGTGGCCATCAGTGCCAGCACTGCGATGTAGCTGTAATATTTGGGGTTGTCCAGGCAACCGTCAGGGCCAGAGGAGAAGGAGGGAGCCACTGTGGGGCTGCCTACGTCTGGGACTCGAGGCAGACAACTCAGCTAGACAATGGAGAGACACAAAGTCATGAGTCATAAATTATTATTAATACTATTTTTTTAAATACATCCATGCTCAGCTTTGCTTCAGCAGCAACATCCGGAGTTTATATCATTTTAGTCCAATTTTCTGGTTGTGTTTCTTCTGTGGTCTACAGCTCGTCCACAGCTCACTGAAAACTGGCTACACTTTCATATTTTATACATTTTATATTCCACACAAAAGTACTTCTAGAAAAAATATAAATCCCCACACTGGTTTGGCCTTCTGCGGCTGTAAGAAACATTAGAGAGAAGCTCACCATATCCATGATGTTAGCCATGGTGAGGATGAAGATGGCTGCCATGGCCCAGGTGTTACGAGCCCAGCGGGTGTGGTCAATCCAAGTAGAAAAAGACACTAGCTTCTTGGGAAAGACCTGTAACAAACACAATTTCAAAGCTTAGTAGGGTCTTCCAGACTTCCTTTCACTTTCCAGCTCCTCCTGGGGGATCCCCAGGTGTTCACAGGTCAGATATTTAGATATATAACCCCTCCAGCTGGTTCTGGGTCTGCCCCGGGGTCTCCTCCCAGTTGGTCATGCCTGGACAACCTCACAGGGGAGGCGCCCAGGAGGCATCCTGATCAGATGCCTGAACCCTTCACCCTTTACTTCAAAAGCTAAAGTTTAATTCGGTTTCCACTGTCCTGTCACATTTATAACTACAGCTAATGGCTAATATGCCACTAGCTGTATTTGCTGCAGTGACAGGACTGCGTGGATGGAAACAGCAGCAGATATTTTGACTTGACCTCGCAGGCTAAGCACAGGTGGCACTAGTCACATGAATGATGGCTCCATTTCATTCAGTGTCTCAGCAGCAGCCATCATTAATGTTGTTAGTTTTTCTGCTGTCATGTTAAAATGTCACTGTTGCTGATGACCTTGTTCAGTGAGGATGATCACATTTAGTCACACGTGCCTCTCTTAATGGACTGTGCTCAGTGAAATGGTACTGCAGGCTTATTGCACTGTGATAGTTGATGTGATATTGATAAGTACTGAAGAGCCCAGAGCATTTTTTACAGCGACTCTGCATTTTTTCAGTCCATGTGATTGAGCGGCTCACTGTGTGTGTGTGTGTGTGTGCTGCTGACTGACCTCATCTGAGTGCATCCTGTGACAGCAGCACTCAATACTGGCCTGCCTGCTGCCTATCAATACATCTACATTTCCATGACGAGGTGGAATCAAAAATACTGCTCCATGACACACACACACTCACACTCACACACACACACACACACACACACACACACACACACACACACACAAATCAAATCTATGCTATCCTTTATGCAATTAAATATTAACAGCATATACATAAGGGGTAACTCTACGTGCTTTTGTTGTGAACCGTTTGGTACAGGAAGTTTGGTTCAGTATGTGACTTCCTCTGTTCAGTACATCTTGTGACCCGAACCCCACAGACCCACTTCCAATGACCACGCTCACATTCTGAAAGATTCTGAGGCGTGTTCTCAGGAAGTCTGTGCTGGTTTTGGGCTATCCCACGGTCCAATCGTCAGGTGCATGAGGGCTCTCTCGCACGCGTTCTGCACCCTTTCAGTAAGACTGATTTCTGCAGACTTTGCTACACACAGTCCATAGCACTGTACATTAAACACCAGGTTACCATGGGTTGCCAGTGAAAGCCCCAAAATGTTTATAAACACAATGATAATCCAGATGACGGCACTCTTGAACAAACAGAAATGTTCTAAATCATGACCTCACATCTGACACTTTCTCCGACAACTCATTCTCTAATAAATCACTCGACTTTATTAAACAACAAAAAAAAACTAATAAGCTTCTATTAGTTTGCGTGTGTTCTACTGTGTATTGTTTTTATTATTATATATTCTTAGATGTAAAATAAAAAGTCTCAAACTTACAAGGTAAAGTGAAATGTCACAAAGTGCTTTCCCATTCCTATTAAACCATTTCAGCATTGGGCCAGACTGTCAAATAGCCCATCTACGTCTAATACTTGCATGTGCAGAAAAGAAATTCCTGTGCACAGTTTTTTACCCAGAATGATTTGGCAGCGCACCAGCTGTTGTCTATCAACTACAGCATGCTAGTCTGCTTAGAGCAGTTCGCTCAGCTCATGTAGCGTTGCTGCCTTTCGAATGGCAAACACAAATGAAGTCAGGAATGTCTGTGGAAACACTTGAAACGTTTCATTTACAACCGCATCACCAGAATGTGCCGATTGGCAGAGCGAGTCAAAAACAGACTGGCGGGCAGCCTCTCGCTGCAGATTCAGACGGTGCCAAAGCAAAGCTACAGCTATAAGAGTGTTTATCACCACCAAACTCAGTCATAGAGAACACAGGTTAAAATGGACCCCATTTACTTTTGGTGCGGATCACGGGACAGATCCAGGAGTGTTTTCTCCCTTTCTTTAACATTGTGAGACAGGGCGTTTGACATCTTTCTTAATTTCTCAGAGAATAATGCTGATGGATTTGATGAAAGAATCAGGTGTATTTAGGAGGCTGGTATCTATGAATGAGAACAACAATAATGTAATGTGATTGGGATTTTGGGCTATACAAATGAAACTGATCTGAAGGTGCTGCTGCATGGTACCTGGTCCTACCAGGTAGTGAACACATGATATAACATTAAAGTGTAAAGGTATAAAAGTGTGTTGTTACTCACTCTAGGGAAGATGGCAGCCAGAGAGCAGACTGTCAGGACGAGCAGCAGGACTTCTCCCACTGCAAATGTGATGTAGTTTGCAATCAGCCTGCTCCACAACACGTGAACACACAGAGAAATATTGAGAGAAATATACAGCACTGGGAGCAGTCAACAAGTCCAGACCCTCCAACATCTGTGTTAAATCAACAGCTGCATAGAGAAAATGATACTGTACAGAATAATACTACAGTGGGTTGGGCTGTGCTACAAGCCACTGTAATATGGAGGAAGACATACAACAACTGTGCTGATTAAAGAAGTGATGAGTGTGGAGGATTCTTCACAGTTCAGAGTCAATAATGATATGAATAGGATCATCTACCCCTAGCCAGAAAACAACTCAAACCACATTTTGGCCAAATTGTGAATAAAAAGGTGTGAGGAGCTGAAGGTGCATGCCAGCCTCGTGAACTGACCAGGGGTCTATGAGTGCCTCCATGGCTGCAGTGAAGAGCAGGACCACACAGGAGCAGCAGAAAGCAGCTCCGCTCTGCTTCTCCTTCTCCACCGAGTAACGAGTCTCCAGGTCTGGATCCACAAACCTCAGGGAGAGCCTGTTGGTGTGTTTCCCCTTCAGACTGATGGCACAAGAGACTGTCAGCATGTATATAAAATATTAAAGACAAAGGTATCACATTATCCAGAGTTTACCCAGCATTCTAATAGATAGACACAAGACGAGACAGTGATTTGCCATAATAAATATCACTTTGGTTCTGTACGGTTTTCTACACAAGCACTGACACATTTTCATAAAATTCAGGTCTGTAAATTTGTGGTTCACATCAGGAGGCTGCTCGACCAGCAGACGCAAAAGTAAAAATTGCAGAATTGATAGCAGTAGCAGGTGATACATGTGAGGACAACCTGATCCAAAATATGTCTCTCATAACTTAAATAACTTAAATTAAAGACAGAGGAGGAAAACTTTGCTCAGGAAGCAATATGGTGTATGGAGTATGTGTGAGACTTTTCATTTATTTGTGTGTGTCGTAACTGACAACAAGAAGAGTGAATGATCTCAGCTCAGTGTGACGAAGCCAGGTCCTCTGTCACTAACGTGACATGTGCTAACAATGAGAGAGCGTTATCATTAAGAAGGAGTGGTGCTTTATGGCTCAGAGAGTGTGGCTGTTCACTCACGCTTGGACCGTCTCTCTCTCCAGCAGAGCCTCATTGAGCAGCTTGTTGAGCTCCTGCTCGTTCTCCTGAGCATCGATCACCCTCTCAGCCAGGTCCCGCAGCCGCAGCCTTCTGCGGGGGTTAGGAAACGACGGATTCACCACCTGAAAGAAAGAAATGAAAAAATGGGACACCCACATATTCCATTTCTATATGTGATATTTACTATACCAATGGCAGGTTAGCAACTATGCCAGCTGGTCTGTCCATGTAACACTTCAATCCTCCTCTGAACACTTGATTCACATCATGCTTTACAATGAAGTTGTGGAAGTTCATGATCCCACTGTGGAGCCCATATGACCCTTGTAGTTGCAGTTCAAATTCAAATCTAAAAATGATCTTAAATAACTGCCATGACATGATTCATGCTCCGCAGAGGATGAACTCATTTTGGGCACTGAGGGAAAAATGTCACCATTGAACACAAAATGAACTCATAGTCTAATATAATCTAACTGGGAATAGACAACTTTGCTTTGCTTTAACTTCTCATTCTGCAGTAAATACTGATGTCACAGTGTGATGGCTGCAGAAAAATGACACCACCTGTCTATAGGTTGGTTCTCTACAAACCTCACTTTCACTTTACTGTTTGGTTTGCCATCAGGTCAGATTTCTGTCCGGGACAAACAAAGGTTGAATCACATCACAAAGAAAACACGTCTGCCATTCCACAATCAAAACAAGAAGAGGCATTGTTTTCCCCGGTCACTATCCCAAGGTAACAGTGGAACAACTGGAGTAACTGTGGAAACTCTACACTGCAAAAGAAAAGAATCCACTGATGGAGGAGGCAAAGAAGGTGAAGAGAGAGAGTAATAGAAACAGAGGTAAAGCAAGAGTCAACGGACAGACATTCACTGGATGGAGAGCTCCGGTGTTGTGTCAAAGTCTGTTCCCCCGTTGATATGTATCTCCTCTTAGCACCGGGACTTGAGACGCCTCAAAACCGACATTCTTTCTACGAGATCAGTACGAAACAAAACCTGCCTACTTATTAATACACCTCTGCTTTATGATAGCACCAATATCAGGGTATCTAGGTCAAATTGGGATTCTTATGGTGTTTTTTTCTTTGGCTAGCAGCCAGGCTGTTAGCAGAAGCCATGTGACAGATTTGATGGCAGTTTTCATTTTAAGCTCTTCTACTAGTATGACTTTATGTACCTGGAGAGACCAGATAGTGGCACGCAGATATTGTGTGTCCTACATGGGGGTGGAACCTTAGTGACGTAGCAACTACTGATAGTTATATAGGCGTTAGTTGGTGAGCTATCGTAGCTATATGATAACACGTTTGCATTGACCAAGACAGTTTGCAACTGGTCAGCTGCGCAAATTCATGCATCAAAGTTCACCAAAGTAGAACTCTATGCTTAAGCTCCTTGAAGATTTACTTCAACCTCGCAAGTGAATGTGAATGAATCTGACGAACTGTGAGTCGAAGGCAACACGCACATCACTTGCCTTCTCTCTCTTTGTGGTGCAGGGAATCAAAAACCTCTCAGAATCAAATTCCAGTGAAATATAGAAACTTCCTGCACACACTTATCACCTCTGCATGATTACTAATAAAAGGTTGACATGCTGAAGAGGGAGCTGAGCCCGAAGGCAAGTTACCAGTCCATCTGTGTTCCGACCCTCTCCTGTGGTCAGGAGTAGTAGTAGTAGTGACCGAAAGAATGAGAAAGTGGATACAAGCAGCCGAAATGAGTTTCCCTCGTAGGGATGATAGAGATAGGGTGAGGAGCTTCTCCTCCCCGCCAAAAGGAGCCAGTTGAGGTGGTTCAGGCATCTGATCAAATGCTCCTGGGCGCCTCCCTTTGGAGGTTTTCCAGGCATGTCCAACAGGGAGGAGACCCTGGGTCAGACCCAGAACTCATTTTTGCCTGGGAACACCTCGAGATTCCCCAGGAGGAGTTGGAAAGCGTTGCTGGAGAAAGGGATGTCTGGAAGACCCGACTGAGCCTGCTGGATCAGTGGACGAAGAGGGGCAGATGGATGGAGGTCGACGTTTCCTGATGCGATGTGATTCATGATGCAGATGCAGAAGTGATGTGTGTGTGGGAAGTTGTTCTTTTCCTTGGAATTTAATCTGAAGAATTACAATGAACAGAACTGGTTCTGGTCCGGCCCTAGGATGAGCTACGTTATCATTATTTATCGTATATTTTGATGGTCCAACACTTTTGAATTATGAGCTGTAAGAAAGACCCTGCTGTGTCACTCTTGCTACATTACATTCTACTCTGAAGTGATGATTTCTACGTTACCCTTGTGTCCAGCTCTTCTGGTTCCTCCGGGGTGGTGCAGGCTGTATTAACACTGCCGTTACACTCTGTGGTGTTGATCAGCAGCGGGGAGTTTCCATTGGAAGAGGTGACAGACAGCTTCTAATGTGAAACAAGCAAAGCACTGAGTGGTTACTACTGAACAAATACATGTGTTTTAAATGCTCAACATGCAGTTCCTTATTTTAAAAAGAGATTCAAATGTAGTATTGAGTAACATGAGGAATTCAAATGTGACTTTACATGTAACAGTACACTTCACATCACTACTGCACATCAGCTGACTCAATATGTGAGCAGCATTTGAATATCCAAATATTTGCACTGTGGGTGTGTGGCAGGTTTGACTCACTACACCATTGATGCCATTCTTTCCCAGAGGTCCTTTAGGAACAACCACCAGGTAGGTCTCAATGCCCCTCTCCCTCAGGTAGTCACAGCGGTCACCTCCGTTCCCTGGCTCCACATCGAACTCACCATGAAGACACTCCAAGGTGCTCTGTGAGATGTGGACGCGACTGGTCCACACATACAGAGAGGTCAAGGATGAGACAGGTCACTGACCCACCAGCTACCATCAAAGTGCTGTTGCACACTTCATAGAGCCATGAAGAGACCTCATAATCATCTCCTCATTATTTGAAAAAGTGATTTATTGCTGTTGTATGCATTCAGTCAGATGAATTTATAATCATACTCACTGTGACGACTTGATAAACGCAGTGCAAAGTGGAAATACTTGTATGTTGCAGTAAATTTGTTTTTCTACCACAGAACTTCAGATTATTTGACAGATGAGCACACAGACCTTAACTGATGACGACTGAACATTCATGCTCAGTTACAGGATTTAGTCTTGGATTAGTTAGTTTATTCTTTAACACTGCAATGAATTATTTTTTTATAGTAAAAATAGTTACATTACCATTGTAGTGTGAAATGTGTCACTTGTACCTGAACAGATTTCCACTGGACTCACATGGAGGACGGGTCTCAGCCCAGAATAGACCTCATTAACTTGGGGTGCTGATCCAGTTAAAGTGACAGATCCAGGACATTTGTTCTCACTCTCTTTAACATTGTGAGATGGGCTGTTTTTCAACATGTTCATTCATTTCTCAGTGAATACTGCTGATGGATCCTGATGAGAAACATCAGGTGTATGTAGGTGGTTGGTCTCTGTGAGTGAGAACAACTTGATGCAGATCTGAGATCTGGTGATCTTAAATTATGGTTCAGCAGTTATGAGTGGTTTCATTCAGGGCTATAGAGTTTGATATGGGATTAGACTTGACTGAATAAACGGGGACTGAGTGCCTCTAGTTGGATTTGTTTTACACTCAGAATGAATGGGCTCTACCAACTGCGCTACCGGGGCCTCACAGACGACTGTTCGATAACACATTTGTAGTTTTTAGAGCTTGTTGTGGCTTTAATTTGATATTTTGTCATATATGGAATGCTTGTGTACCTGCAGCTATTGCACCACTAAACCAACACGAGACGATGTGCTTTACCCATGTCAAGCTTCTGAGTGTGAGTTTATGTGTGTGTGTGTGTGTGTGTGTGATTTGGACAGAGGCTACTTTTGGGGACATATTTCAGACTAAAACACTCCAATTGGGAAAAAGCTGATTTGTGGGTCAGTGGTCAAGGTTTGGGCAAGGTTACAGTCAGGGTGAGGGTTAGTCCTCAAAAGCGACATGAATTAACGTGTGTGTGTGTGTATGTGTATGTGTAAGTGTGTGTGTGTGTGTGTGTGTGTGTGTGTGTGTGTGTGTGTGTGTGTCATGACCTTCTCGGAGTTGCTATATTTTGAGACTATTTTTGGTTTATTTTTGGAAAGATTGACAGAATCATTGTACATTGAACACTGGATGGAAGTAACTTTTTTAAAAAAGAGAGGTAATGCATGGAATCAACTGACTGTTCTTACCCTGGTATTCCTCCAGCCTCCATTTTGTTGGCCACCGTGACGTCTGTGGACCAGACGTCGTACTGCCAGCGTTTCTGACCCAGCACTCCGCCCAGGACTGTGCCACTGTGCACCCCGACCCGCATGTCCACATCCGTCTGTGTTTTCTCTCGGACGTACCTGTAGTTAGTTTATAAAGCAGCCACACTAAGTCAAAAGGAGCAAGAACAACAGCTAGCTTCTGTTTTCATTACAATCATCACCACACCACCAAACACTGTCTCTGATCCATCTCACAGCTAAAGTAAATTCATTCATGCACCCTCGTCTGGAGTCTGAACAAAATGTTGCATCAGAATCGATTTGAGCTTAATGACTTCTCATTGCCAACCATTGTTCAATACACTTTATTTCACAGCTGGAAGTCAGTAACAGTCCATCAGAGTGATCAATCCACACTGTGGACCGAGTGAGTGATCAACTGCATCACATCAAACTGATCTTTATCTCAGGCTGCTCTGTCCAGCTGCAGATGCCCTTATCCCTGTACTCACGAGATGGCCTCCACCATGGCCAGGCCCATCATGATGGAGCAGGCAGCGTGGTCCGCCCTGTAGTCCGGTAGCCCGCAGATACAGTAGTAGCAGTCTCCCAGGATCTTGATCCTCAGCTGGTGATATTTCTGACGGGTGGATAAGATTTAGTCAGAAACATGGACCCAAGAACATTCAAAGAGCAGACCGGGATATCTCTGTCCTTCTCCTTCTGTAGAAGAAGGGATGGTGACTCTTTAAAAGATTGTTGTGATTTCAGGTGCTGTTGTAATCTAACATTGATGAGTCACCAGACAGCATTCAGACAGAAACTAGGGTTAACACAGGAGGTTGCTTCAGCACTACTGACACATGAAATACGAACCAGGATGTAAAGTTTGAGTAACAGATCTGTAAAGTTTAAGGCTTCTCAGATGCCACGGTGGTTTATAACACTCACAGGCAGGATTCTACAACTATGGGAGAAATTATTTCATCTCTCTTAACAGCGATCGCAAGGTAATCAGTAGAAATACAAAGTGATCTACCAGGAATGTTTACCTGCAGGTATGAAATGGTCAAAAAGTCTGAGACCATAAATAAATTAAAGCCTGAGTATCCACAAAGTGTTTTTTTCTGAGCACCAGTGTCTTTTTTCAGTTGTTCCTAATGAGCAGCAGGCGTCTGCAGCAGCAGTGTACCGTGACATCTGTGTACCGTCACACCCTGTAGGTTTTAAACCGTCATCACTGGGCTGTAACAGACGGCTTTATCACCACTTTTTATGAAGCTGACTGCATGATTTAAATTTTTAATTAATTAAGATGGATATATGTACATTCTAGATTCTAATATACATTCTAAATAAATAACAGTTATACATAACAGAATATTTTCTGTAATCCTGGTCAACATCATTCATCATGAAAATTCATATGTATACAGTCGTGGTGAAAAGTTTCCATCCATTCATAAAGAACATGTTCATCATGTCAGTCTTCAGCTCCAATGATTCCTACAGCTCTCATGTTTCTGTGATGAATGAGTGGAACACAAACTACTTTGTCACAAAAACATTCATGAAGTTTGGTTCAGTAATGAATTTATTATAGATCTTCTGAACATGTGATCATAAATATACATACAGTAACTTTAATGATCAATTTAGGTGATTATAGAAAGTTGTGTGAATCAATAATCTGTGTAGCATCTTAACTTATTCTGAGTGGGTCTGATTTATACCAGCTGGTGACTTTTCTGGACCCATTTTAATCGGGCTTGTCTGATACAGCCATTAGACTCAGCCACAAACACTACAATGGGAAAGTCTAACGAGCTCAGCGTTGATCTGAAAGAGCACATTACTGATTTGAACAAGTCAGGAAAGTCACTTGGAGCCATTTCAAAGCAGTTACAGGTCCCAAGATCAACTGTACAAACAGCTGTTTGTAAGTATAAAGTGCATGGCACAGTTGTGTCACTGCCACCATCAGAAAACACAAACTATCACCTGCTGCTGAGAGAAAACTGGTCAGGATGGTCAAGCGTCAACTAAAAACCACCAAAAAGCAAGTCTGCAATGAATTAGAAGCTGCTGGAAGACAGATGTCAGTCTCCACAGTCAGGTGTGTTTTACATCAACATGAGCTGAGAGGCTGCCATGTTAGAAAGAAGCTCTTGATCCAGACGCAGAACCTTAAAGCTGGACTGACGTTTGCTGCTGATCACATGGACAAAGAATTCTGTGGTCACATGAAACTAAAACTGAGCTGTTTGACCACAATGAGCAGCAATATGTCTGGAGGAGAGAAGGTGAGGCCTTTAACCCCAAGAACACCAAACCTACTGTCCAGCATGGTGCTGGTAGTGTTCTGCTTAAGGGCGGTTCTGCTGCCAATGGATCTGCTGCTCTAAAGAAAGTAAATGGAATAATGAAGAAGGAGGATTGTCTCCAAATTCTTCAGGAAAACCAAAAATCATCAGCAGAAGTTTGGCTCTTGGGTGCAGCTGGGTGTTCAACAGGACAATGATCCAAACACATCAGAAGTGGTAAATGAACGGATCAATCAGGCTAGAACTGAGGTTTTTGAATGGGCTTCCCAAAGTCCTGACTTGAACCTCATCAGAACATGTGGACTGTGCTGAAGAAACAAGTCTGTGCCAGGAAGACAACACATTTAGTTGAACTTCACTGATTCTGTCAAGAGGAGAGGTTAAATATTCATCCAGAGGACGACCAGAAGCTTGTGGATGGAGATCAGAAGCAGCTAACTGAGGTGAACATGGCTGAGAGATGTTTAACCAAATATTAGAATCACTGTATGTATGTTTTGATTATATTTTTCATTCCATCACAGAAACATGAGAGCTGTAGAAATCATTGGGACCGAAGACTGACATGATGAACATGTTCTTTATGAGTGGGTGTGACTGTATATAACTGCAACATGTAAATGTCATGTGAAACTCACTGCAGCCAGTTTGTCAAAGCGAGCAAAGAGCTCGTTGAGCAGTTTCACCAGCTCCTGAGCACTGCAGGACGATGACAGCTGGGTGAAGCCCACGATGTCTGCAAACAAAATACTGCACAACAAGACACAGAGGACACAGAAGACACAGAGGACACAGAGGACAGAACATTAGTTCTGACATCACAGTGCTACAGTCACATAAAGAGTATCATCCATGAACATTTTCATTTTTCAACATGTTATACTGAGACAGATCTGGGGTTCAGTAAATTACAATAAAATCTACGATCCTATGAGACGATAACTTCAAAGCAGTAATGACTTTCTGGAAAACTGTGAATATTAAATCTATATTGTTTATGATGCTGTTGCTTCACCTGCTACACAGTTTTCCACTTCACTCGGCATAAGTGTGCTGTTCTGTGTGCCAAATGGAAATAGAATGGAACCCAGGCTCAACCGGCACAAACTGGTACTGTGCCACTTTGGTTCTTGAGTGCACCCATTCATTGTGCACAAGTACGTGCAGATTGATAAAACACCATAAATGTGAGAGAAACAGTGCACAGGGAAGAAACTGCCTCTCACCTGTTGGGTGTGTTCTCTTCCTGTCTGTGACATATTCTACACATACACACATTGAAACTGTAGTGAAACGCTGTATGATGTGGATATGACTGTCTACAGGTCGTTTTCAGGTCTGCTCCAACCGTGTCCTCTCTCAAGAGCAGACTAAAAACATGTCTTTTTGCACTAGCTTTAGGCTAGATCCTAAATGATTCGTTAACAGGTAGCACTTTATTTAAGATTAGTAATCATTATCATTACCCTTTAACAATAATAATAACTTTTTGTGTGAATCCTTTTTATTGTGTTACCTTCTCATCTTGTATATTTTATTCTATGTTTTTAAGTTATCATTGTGTTTTCTTGTATATAGGATCTTGTCATGTTTGGTGTTAACTTCACTTTTTATTTGTATTTTCATGCTGGTTGAGTCTACGCCTGTCGTATGAAATGTGCTATATAAATAAACCTGACTTTTTTATGACCTAATTTTATTTTCAATGTGGACTTTGGATTTGATTTATGACCAAAATATCTTCCATAGACAGGATGCTTTAAGTGCTCTGAAACCGGAACTGTGAATTTCTGAACAACCATTTCTCATTGTACGAACTAGGGCTGTCATGATATCAGATTTTCACTGCATGGGCAAACAAATTCACGATAATCATATTATCGTATTATCTATAAAAATTTGAAGAAAAAAAAATTGCTAGCAATCTAACTTTATCTTTGTTTACTGGGCATTTTGTTTCCTTTCTTGCTGAATTTAGGTGAAGCCTGGATGAGGTAGAATTTGCCGTTTTGCAGAGTTGAAGTTTCTCCTCACACAGCATCTCTGTAAGGGAATCTGGTGATATTGTGGTTACTAGTTCAATGCTTAGTTGAAGCAGACAACGTGTTCACAAACATCTGCTGCTAACACAGACCGGTTAAGAGAGCATAAAAACATTATTTGTTGATGTGGACAATGTAGGTCGAGGTGAGTAAATGAAAAAACTGAAGTGCTCAAACTGAAAGCATTTGTAAAGATGATATTGTAAATGTTAATGCAAATACGACAAGGGGAACATGAAATGTGAAACTCAGAATGGGGAAGAGTTGAGCTTAAATGGAAATCATCAGTAGATCTCAGCAGTTCATATTTTTAGGCTACAGCTGTCATGCTAAAGAGTTAAATCAATTTAAAAACTGTATCTGTGAATGTAACTTGTTAATGTAATAAAAACTCAACTCTTTCAAGTTACCACAGGCTGACAAAGGAAGATTCTGACATTTTTTTTGCACCTGAGCGTTTCATATCCAAGAATTCACATCATAAACTCTCCCACTGCCTACACCAGTAATCAACTGGCCACCGGACACGGTCCAGTCATATACCGGTTTTGTCTTGTTGTGTTGGGGACGTCTAATAATAATGTTGTTAATTGATGTAACTCATCAAGAGTATATCGAAGTTTCTCATTTTATATTGAGGAAATATGTGGATTATGATCAGTGTCATTTTCATTGTCAACAAATACATTACTGTTCAACTTCTGTGTGGTTCTGGAGAGGAAATTCAAAGTCAGAATTTTAATATTCACAATATTAATGAGGTAAAAATACAAACTGTTTCCATAAGTGAATAAACAAGCTGTTCTCAGAGGAAAATAAGGTCCCAGAACACTGTTTGAAGCTAGAAAGGTGGCAGGGTCCGCCACATATAAACAAAGTAAACAGTATAAACTGTGTTGCCCTTTAAGGTCAGTTTGTTTATTCAGTTTATTCAGTCATGAAAACAAAGAGAGTTTTTTTATTTAGTTTCTTTAGGCAGAAAAGAAACAGCCAATGAACATCTTCCTCTGCTCATTAACATTTCTAACACAAAACTACAGACTGCTCCTTTAAAGCAGCTACAAGGACCGTTCATGTTTTGTTGTTTCTGCTGGCCCCTTGTGGACAGAATCGGTCTTGAATTTGCGAGCCTCCATTTGTTTTGGAAGCGAGTGACAGAAAGGCACAACATAGTTTTAACACTTTATCTTTGTGAAACAGCTGTTAGCATGTTGCAAAGCCATGAGGTCATGCATCCATGACCTCCATCATCCATCTGTCATATGATGATAGTGAAACAAAGGAATCTTTGTTTTCGTAATGTTACCGTTCATACACCTTTGTTTCATGTAATCCTACAGCTAGCAGATTGTGTTGCTAAAGCTAAAGTCATCAATATTTACATGTGATGCTATGCCTTCACAATAATAAGCCAACAGCAAGATCCAGTAAAGCACAGCAGCAAGGCCAACATCAAATAAGACAGTTATTCTGCTGCTGTACCACCGGAGCAGTTTCTTCCCTCAGACTCCTCAATTCATCTTCAGCTACTTGACATAAAAAAATATTTTAATTTTCTGATATAGCCAATCTTCTCACTGATGGTCTTGTTTGTGAGGTCATATGGAATCTGTAACTTTGCTGTGGAGCCTCTGTAACTTTCTCAAGGATCCATGTAGATAGCTACGTTGACCTTGCTTCATACACAATAAAAAAAAAACATTCACACCAGCAGTGTTATTTGTGCTGGTGATAACTATTCCATAAGCTCTTCTTAATTGTAAAAGATATTAGCCACCTAAAATTTAGCTTAGTATTTCATCAGCGCTGTCTCACCATCAAATCCCCCCAGACTGTCCGAACACTGGTGGTCAGCTGTTGAAATGTTGGGTGATGGCAACATGTGTCAGTTGGAATGATTCAGGAACATCTGGCTCGTCTCTCCCCAATATTAGCTGTCAATACACTAATCTTTTCCGATGGGCAATAGCCATGCTAACTACGCTTACAGATGAAACTGTCATAAATAGTGTTCACGGATCAAACTTCCACAATCAAATGATATCTCAGGGAGGAGCTGACACTGATTGTCCTGATCACTTTGGCGGGTGTGAAGCAGTCAGTGTGATCGCTGTCAGCATGTAAATACTGGACTGTCACTGTCCTCACTCTGCTGGAGGACAATGTGAATGAAATTTATTTTCCAACACATCCGCCTCATCCACATGCACCTCAGCCTCTGAGTCACAAAAACACATTTCCTTCGTTTTCTTCTTGGTTGTGGTCATGATTCAGTGCAGAGCACCACGGATCAGCACGGTTCATGTCTATGCATCAACATTCATGAGCTGCTTTCCATTGACCATTCATGGTCTAATGTGGGTGTGGAGATACAAGGCTGATCAACACGTGCACATTTCCAGGTGGACTGTTACTTATAAAGGTTATATTGCGTGCATCTCATTATTTTTTGCAGCACAGCATTTTTGTCTTTTTGTGCACGTACACATTTAGTATAGATCCTGCACTGTTTTTTATTTGAGACCCCTGGTGTTGAACATAAAGCACCCTGAATGTGATAAGCCAACAGAGGTACCAAGTTACCTGACGTTTTCATGTCTGTACATGTACATGGTGTTGAACTGCTGCATCTCTTTCTGACTGGGCTCCTTCTTCATGTCCTGAAGCATCTCGTCAGCTATGTGCTTCGGAAGGATGGAGAGCAGCAGGCGTTCCTGTGGGGGACGAAGACAGACACATAGAGGACATCACAGCTCCCGACAATAAACATACCACACTTCTATTACAGATCTGACCTGCCCTGTCAGCATCACTGATCTGATGGAGATGATGGACTTTAGTAGAAACAAAATGAAAGAACACACTTCAGAGAGAAGGTTAACAGCTCATCGTTATCCCCAAATGACTGACAGGGCTGATAACACTGTCAACAAATGGGGACAGTCTGACTGATTTCTGGTGATCTGACTACAATGACACTGCGAACAGGAGCCTTTCCTACACAAAGTCGCGGGATGAACAACGTGTCGATGAGAAACTCTGTGGTTAACCTCTCTGAAGGGTGTTCTTTCTTTTTCTGGAGCCATTTCTTCATCAGAAGTCATACGATGTAGATATGTTGGACATGTTTTAGTGTGCTTCTCCATCATCTCTCATAGACTTCAATACAGCTGTCACCACAGTTTGACACTAAATTCAGTAATGTAATGGCTATTCCTTCTTTTTTAGGCTGCTTGAGCCAATCCAGGAAACATATCAACCAATCGTGTTGTTGCGCTGATGTCGCTGAGTCATGAAATATGTTGGTGTCGAGAAACTGTGCGCATGTCTTGTACAACACAGAGAAGCAGTGTAACCTGTGTAAAAATACATTGACTGAGAGTAAAATGATGGCTTCTCCCCATTCATTTTGATAGGGGCCTGCTCATGTTAGCCAGAAGTAACTGCCTGGGGGTGCTGCCCAGGTGGCTGCTGTGTGGCGCGACTTGCTTAAAAGGACTTTGCTGTCACCAAGACCCAGACTCAAAGAGAAGAGCTAGGAACACTGTTGGCACAAAATTGATTTCCTCTGGTGTGCGGTCAGCAATTAATATTGGAGCCTGTTACACATGGTGTAAAATGGGATGACATCTGGAAATGATGCTGCTCACTGGGCATGTTTCTCCATCTTTTTCTTCTATTCATATTCTAGACAGTCTAAAATGTAAAGACCCTGAATACACAGGAGGCACAGACTAGTTATATCTAGAGAAGAATATACAAAGAGATGAATTAAGCTTTCCTCAACCTGATGAAGGTACATATGGTGTACACAGCTGTCTGTGTAGAGAGTAATGTTTACAGGGAGCTGAATGGCCTCAAACTGTCAGTCAGTGTGTCTGCAGAGATCCTGCACAGTGACCCAGACCCACGCAGACAAACACTGATGTGTCAAACTAAACAAGAAGCATCTATTACACACACACACACACACACACACACACACACACACACACACACACACACACACACACACACACACACACACACACACACTTGACCTGTGAATACATATTCAAAACAGGCCTTCACACATATACACACAGTGTACATGGGGGAGGGGGGGCAGTGTGCCAGCTTTCAATATTCTTATCAAAACCTGACAGCGAGGCAGAGAAGCAACAAACGGCTGAGCGTGTTGGCTCTGTGATTACAGCTGACACCATCTCAGGAAGCTGGTTGCCATGGTACCCAGCAACAACCGGATACCTCTTGATTGGTTGGCGGGCCCTTGTATCCCAGAAGCCTGTGCTTCTCCATTAGTATTCTGAGAGTTTCTCCCATTCGTGGCTTTATCAGCCCTCTTGCTGTCTTTTTTCCTCTCTATCACTTCTCACAACACTTTCACTCTCTTTTATATTCTCCTCCATGATCAGCCCTATCTGCTCTCCCTCCCTTCCTTCTCACTCGTTTTCATTATTCCCTCACTCTCTGTGGCACAAACCATCTGTTCCATAAATAGTAGTGATGGAGAATGCCCAGTGGCCACAGATGTGAGGAGAGGAGGGGAGCTGACTGCTGACACAGTACAAGCCACATGCACACACATGCACAAACACAATTGAAAGAAATCTCACACAGTGCATTTTGCCCTGCACAATCCAAAGAGGACAAGATGTAACAGATAGACAGTATACTGCACATGCAACATCTGTCCTCTTCCATGGGTGTCTCATAAAGCAGGATGACTATGAAGGGAATCTTGTTTCTTATCTATGTAAATCAAAACACTGCAAATAAAATACATTCATGATGTAAAATGTATTAATGTGAATAAAAAACTTTTGTTTACAAAGTCAACATTTCTGTTTGCAAGTCAGGAAGTTTTGTTGAAACCTTCACGCTACGTACTTCCTGTTCTGTGTTCGTGAGTCACTTCTGCCATGATTGAGAGCGAACCCGACTGGTAAAGTTCAGGACCTCCAGGCCAACTTTCCAGGATTAACATCCCTAGATATTGTTCTTTTAGCAGAGCAGTATTTCTCCATGGCTTCTTCACAGCTGGAGCAGGATAGAAGTTATCCTTTGAAAATGTTGTCTACAACTTTGAAGTTAAGTGGCTAACTGGGTTGACTTACAGTAATGTTGTAGTAATGGTGCACTCACACTAGGCAGACTATACCGTGCCCATGCACGTTTGAGCCCAAAGTCCAGTTTGTTTGACTAGTGTGAGCACTCTGTACTGTGCTCAAGCACTGTACACTTCCTTGGCCCTGGCACGATTGGAAGAGGTGTGCTTCGTGGACGTGGACATGAACAACCATGCGTATTACGCTGCCTTGCATAATCAAGAAATCCAGGAATGTGAGAGGGCTGTAGATGCCCAAAACGACACAAACAGTTAATCATGTTCTCTGTGTTGTTCTCCATTGTGCTGCGACCGCATTATGACGTGATGACATATGTACAAGAGGCACGGTACGGAGCGACTGGGCTAAGTGTGAGTGCGCCCTAAGTTATTGTTAGCTAAACACCTTCAGATACCTCAGCTCAGTGTTGTATGACGTTGACAATAAATCATTGTGTAAGTGTAGCGTTACAACCAAAGCCTTGTAGTATTAGTGATGATGATTGTCCTTCTCTGTCAGTGTCTAACTCTGTAAACACGGGGCAGTCATCAGGAGTAGCTACCTGTTTTCAGACGATGAGGAAGCACGTTTATACTGTTTTACTGCAGTTGCAGATTTTCTCAGGCTCACTATAATCCTGAACCTGACTCTATTGTAAAGCAAGTATTTGGCAGTTACAACCAGGTTTGTCTTTTCTAATAATCCTTCTGACCAGATATGTCTGTTCTGTTCTGTTCTTCAGTTTTCTGAGACACACGCACACACATTTTGTCTGAAATATCTTTCTGTTACTGTGGCTTGTTCCCCACGCTGGAACAGAGCCTATTCAGTTGAATGGATCAACATGCAGCTGTGTAGCATGCACAGCTCTATGCAACCATCTCTCAGCCGAGCTGTTTCAGAGTGCCCATTACAGCATGATGCAGGTGAAGACACTACCACTATCTCTGAGCTGCACAAGCAATCTGCAAACGTAACAGGCACAGGGACGGACACAGGTCACTTTGTGCAACATTGTGTTAAACCCTATGACAAAAACTGGTGATTTACTAAAGCAACACATTATAAAATCATGGCTGCTTGTTGGTTTCAGAGCCTCTCCAGGACTGAGTGTTGAAGAAACCAAAGCCCTCTGCCCTTAGCATATGCTAATATGCTCAAGCAGTGATTGAGTTTAAACACACTTAATTATCTATTCATTTTTCTCGCCTAAATGTGTTAATGTAAAAGTCAGCCTGCAGATGAGCTGTAACTGCCCCATTAGCTGGAAAGACAATGGCTCCACATTATATAGTCTTAAATGGCCCAAGTTCAAATTTAATAACAATGCCATTAAAAAATGGCCACTTAACACTTGTTTTTCTGAGGAAATATCCAGGCACCTGGTGAGAAAATGATAGTTGGGTAGTTATTTGATCAGTATTGGGCTTAGACTAAATCTGTACTGCAAACCGAGAGATGATGCTGAATTCAATCTTCTATACCTCAGAGGTGAAAACACAGAATGCTGTAGGCTACTGCTTGACCTCTGACCTGTTGCTGGCTCTGCTCCTCCAGGTTGAGTTTGACCTCCAGTGACTGTCTTGCCTCCAAAAAGGCCTTCCGATGCTTCCTGTCAGCCATGTAGTATGACATGACGCCCACGGTGATGGCACAAACATAGATCACAATGTTGGCCAGCAGCTTGAAAACGAAAAAGAATGTAACAGTCAGGGATCTATATTTCATGAACACATGGACAATAAAGGCAGGAGGAGGTTTTCATGGAAATATCAGCAATGTTCACAAAAGGCATAGCAGTCAAGTTTCTATCCAAATTTTAGAGCAAATTTTCATAAAATTCCATCAAAAGCATTGAGAGAAAATGCAAATGAACTGAATATTATGTGATATTATATTAATATTATGTTATTATGTGAATATTAGGAGTTAGTTGGTTCATGGAAACAATAGTTACTGGAGCTAATTTTGCAGTCGTTGCCATTAAACCACTGCAGAAGAAGATGACACAACTAGACGATGTCATTTAAAATCACTCAAGTCAAGCTTAGACTGGAAAACCATGTGAAGAACATGCTGGAAAAATAGGAAATGAGTTTGTTTCATGTTTTAATGAGAGGAATGTTACAATCTCCTCATCGCTCCACACACGTCTCATTTGTTCTGACGCCATTTTTTGTGTCTTCAATGGAGCAGAACTTTGAGTGACGTTGAAGTCACATGCTTCATGTATGTCAAGATTTATTTGCTCAGTCTTTTTCCATTGCACTTAACCCAAGCTCATCTTGTTGGCCACTAAAGAGAACTAATGACATGGCTAAGGAATAGAGATCCCTCGATCGATTGGCTGATACTCAGTAAAAATATGCGGTTGTTATTAATGCTTTTCACAATGCACCGCGCAAGAGGAGAGAGACCCCGGTGTTAATGGCAGACGGTCCGTGCACTGTGTCGTCGCTAGCTGTTTTATATACTGTACTGCTCTGTCGGTTGAATGGACTAAGTATGAGCATGTTGTTGTGAGAATAGGTGACCAACAATACTGACTGTGTGGTTCATTACTTCATAATGTCCAGTCACTTACAATGCAATGTCTGCTGGGAAACCTTGGGGTCGTGGTATTCAGGTGCATATTCTTTCTCCTCCACTCCTTTCTAATCACAGACAGAAAACCACAGATTTGGCCGTTCCTATTTTTTTTTTTTGCTGACAGGGTGATTATTTATTGAGTGGAATTTTCAAGGAGGTGCACTATTAATTAAAAAATGTCAAAAAAAGACCGAAATATCGGCTCCAACAAACCAACCGGGGATGGGTTGAGCCTGTCGCCGATAGACGATAGATTCGTCCAATCACCCAACCCTAACCCACAACCCCACTTTGGACTCCCACTCTAAGAAAAATATATATAATGTAATGTACAGAGTTAAATTCCAGCTGGGGACCTTATGTCATTTTCCTCGTTTCATCACCAGTTTTCCAATCCGTCTGTAAAAATTTCAAGTAAATGCAAAATGCCAATAAAAAGTAGTTGTAACAAAAATGTACCTTGATAATTTGACAAGATTGGGTTTTGAACCTTAACGGGCCAGCCACACTGGCTGTGTGAGCAGTGTGTGGCCTAACATCTTGTTTTTTAGTAGCATCTATAGATTTGGAGTCTCGCCTATTTTTACTGCGACACGCGTGGTTCTTGGCAAAAATAGACCTGAAAACGACCTGTAGACAGTCATATCGACATCATACCAGCGTTTCACCACAGTTTTAATGTCTGTATGTGTAGAATATGTCACAGACATGAAGAGAATACACACAACAGGTGAGGGGCAGTTTATAAATGCCCCCCCCCCCCGTCTTTGCCACACTTTCAGTGGGGTAAAGGAAAAACATGTCATCATATTTATTGATAATTATCAAAGGCAAACTCCATGTAAACAGAACGGAGCCGGCGCAGCAGCAACGCAGCCTAAGTGAACATAAACACGCGAGTGAGAAGCAGCAGCTCAGCAACACAGCTGCCACGCAGTACACAGGCATCCAGTGTGGACCGCAGGTGATACTATTTTGGTATGGACGAGAATGTGCCATAGAAATCAGCTGAATACTGGCTTCAATGTTTGGTCATATTCTTAATTTTGCTGACTTATTCTATTGTCAGATCAGTTCTGATTTTAAAAGATCTTGCCTTGTTTCACTGTATGGCATTTATAAACACAAAGCAGAGTTCATAAACACAAAGCAGAGGTAGACATCAGTGTGAAAACATGACAAGAGCTAGACTTAACACAAAAATACAATACTAATGATAATAGTAATAATAATAATAATAATAATAATAATAATAATAATAATAATAACATTAATAATAATAGCTGCACCCTGACCCTTGGGAGGATGCTGGTCCACTCAGAACTTACAGAACCGGCTCCACACCCTCTGGTCAAGAGCCAGCTCTGTCGGGAGTGAGTGGTAAGTAGTGGTGAGCGAGTGTTTTTAGGTTGTTTGTGTCTTTAAACATTTGTTTTTTTTCTCCTAGCTGGAGGTCCTGATCCCTGCCCTCACCCTGCCCTCACCCTGCCCTCACCCTGCCCTCACCCAGCCCAGCCACCCTCCCAACAACACTGCTGTAGCACACTGTGGTGCCACAACACATCCTCAAAATGAAAGCATGTAGAAGAAGGAAAAAATGAGTTTATAAGAAAAAAAAAAAACATGAATAAGAATAAAGTGAAGGATGCAGAGAAAAAAATATGTCTATGTAGAAATAGAAAAATCATTATTAAAAGTATACAGTAATAATAATATCATACTAGTACAATTATACAGCCAACTATGTACAATAGTAATATGTTTGAGTAATACTACTACTACTACTACTACCACTACTACTACTAATAGTGATAGTAATAGTAATAGTAATAATAATAATAATAATAATAATAATATCACTTAGAATAAGGGATGCAAATTTTAAGCAATTCCTTGAATTGATAGTTAGCTGCCTTAATTCATTATCAGTTATAATATATGAAATATGTTGGATGTTTTTCCATTAGAAAACTTATCTATGTTTGATGCAAAATCAGAGTGGGAGGAGTTAAAAGAATGGATAAACTAAACGCCAAGTTACTTAAATTATAAACTAAACAACACAAAATCATGACTTTATTTTAATCTGTCTCTTATTTTAATCAATACGGAGGCTACTGAATGGCTAAAATATGATAACATCACTTTATATATAATGTGTTTCTGTGATTTTTTAAATAACTAATTACTTGTATTTTAATTAAATACATTTTGTCATACCAGTAATTTGTATTTTATTTTGATATAGTTGATAAACAAGGATTTGTGATTTGTAACACGACACTTTGTGATGTGTATGTGCCCATCTCCGACTACCGGTTAATTCTCAACAATGATTAATCAATTGATAATTAATCATTAACACCATAATAATTTAACTAATAAGTGACATTTAATGCATAAAGTATCAGTACATATTAGGGGGGAGGACCAAATATCGCTGAGACAATATATGGTGATACTTCCTCTTCAGATACGATTATTGATACACTGGCGCCAAATATGGATATTATTATCAAAACATGTGGCACATTGAAGTGATGATACATGTGAACATGGAGAAGTTGCAGACAGTGTGTGATAAACAGACACTAAACTAAGACTGTGCCCTTCACAGCAACTGACACCTCAGTGCTGTGAATAAATACTTCATTCATGTTCTTTGCCTCTTTAGAGGTATTTTGGATTATTCAGTTAGACAGATATTCTGCTGTATCATCAGATTATGGTCTTGCAATGTTATCGATTATTGCAGAATCGCCGTGTTGTGACACTGTACGTGGGCAACATATCGTGAATCGTATTGTATCATGAGTTACTCTGTGATTCCCACCCCTAGTGTACATATACAATTATTACCTTGCCTATTCTATAGTGCCTTTATGAAGTCCTGCACTGCTGCTTGTGTTCAGATAAAATGTTTGTAAGGAATCAAAGAAAGCATTGATGAAGAACATGTGATAACGCTCAAAAGCTCAGGAACAAGGTGTAAAGAGAACTTTGAGATTACATATTTTTTCAAGGCCTCAAGTTCAAGAATCAACTGTCCGACTAAAATTTGAGCTTAATGTGGCTGGAGCTCTCAATCATGAACAGACTACATCTGCTGATGAGGACCATGTGAGATAGTTGAAAGCTCCAGAACACACAAGTGGACCATGAGTTGGGCTTTTTTTGTTAGGGTTGTCATTTCAGTATCAATTCTAAAACTAAGGTATCATATGTGCAAGAACAATTCCAGAGCTTCGTCTGTAGCCCTACATGTGACCTTTAGAAATCCTGAGGCAGCAGTTTGATTGGCTTTAAAACAGCTGTGGTTGGCTTTTAACCTGCTGCATCTATAAAGCTACTTTTGTGTTAAAAATCTAGGAAAAGACTTCCATAAGTGGACGAGGTCTGGCTACATGAGATTACACACAGATAAGAAAGGCGGACAACCCGTCCCTCCACCCCACCTCCCTTCCCGTCCTCTAACCTACCTGTCGGCCAAGTGCTGCCCCCTGGATGTCCTCCTGCTGCTGCTGCGCGATGGTGACGCCCAGAACCAAGGTGTGGATCCCACAGGATACAGCAGTGATGAGCACGATGGGTGTCAGCCTCAAAGGCAGAGTCAGGAAAAAGGAAAAGCTGAAGAAAGCCTGCCAGCCCACTGTGTCACTGGCCTGGTGGAAGCGAGCATAGTTCAGCCCCAGGTAGCAAAATACCTGAGCTGCTATGAGCACCCACAGGGCATAGGGCACCACCCGTCTTGAGATGCGGTCTGGCAGCAGCCCGAAGCGGCACAGCAAGTAGAGGATAATATCTGCCGCCAGTCCCACTGATGCTACTAAAACAGAAGCCAGTTTGTCAGTGGTGTAGACCACCGCACACATGACGATGATGTAGCTGTCGAAGAGGGCAGCGAAAACAACCAGCACCAGCAGGGTTTCATGTCTCTGCCGTCTAAAGTAGGTCTGGTAGAGGTTCTCAAGAGACTCAGGCACAAAGGTGAGGCGCATGAACCGTGGCAGGCAGAGGCAGCACCCTGAGCTCCGGACCGTGACCTCATGTGTTCGCCCCACCGCCTGCCCGGGGTCAGAGGGCAGCGTCACCGAGCAGTCTGCAGAATACTCCGCAGAGTACTCTGGTTCTGAAAAGGCTCGATTCCGAGGCATGGTGAACGCTCAGAACTTCTGCTTCCTGCCTTCTCCCTTCTGTCAAAAAATGGAAAGCTGTTAGTCGTCCGACAGGAGTAGACCAGGTGCTGATCACTCTCAGGTATACATCATCTGCTCTGTTCTCTTCTGCTGAGTAACCGCCTTTCCCCCCTGAGAGCCCACATATGTGGCATGAATCACAGCAGTGTGTTGATTGTCAGGACCAGCACATCGGAGTGATGTCTTCTTACATAGCTGCGTCTGCGGTCAGTCCATCCAATGCTGTCATTCAACTCAGTTCGTCCTGTGTCATGTGCACGGATCGAGTACGCCTACTCTTCTGTAGCAACGTGATCCAAAGAATGTGCACCTCTTGTTTCCTCATTCAGCTTTACAAACGTGACCGCTCACTGGCCCTCTTCCATCTCTGTACTCCACAGTTGTGTACCACGTAGGAGTCGCTGGATTCTTAAACACGGGAGTTTATGTTTGTAAGACTTCCACTGTCTCCATCTTTCCTTTGGGTTGGACAGCTTTGTGCACTCTGGCCTTCCATCGTCGGACCTCACATGGCCTGAATAAAGAGGGGCACATAAGGAAGAAATTCACCATGGCTTCATGTCTCAACACACAGAGGCATATGTTTTCCATTCAACAAGACCTAATGATGAGAGGAGGCAGGTACAGTCCCTGTGCTGCACCTGGCTGCACCTGGCCCCTCTCACCAACATCCATGTCAAACACCAGCTGTGCACACCCTAACCCTAACCCCAACCCTCTTTTATGAATAAACGTGTTTCACTAAGAGACTCTTGACCTCAGACTAAACTTAAGTTTCTTTTTCTATTAAATATGATTCCATCGCACCACACCATCTTTTTATTACAGAACATCCACACAGTGAGGTGACTGGCAGCGGGCAGAGTGAAATACATTTAAGATGGAAATTTGAAATGTGTGAATAACCAATTGAACAATCCATCTCCTGTCTGATAGAGCACCGTGAAGCTGTGAGCTGCTGTGGTCGGGCTGTGCAGGCCTCCTGCTACATGTTGCGCCTGGTCGGATCCACAGGCTGTGAAACACCGTACCAGTCCACAGACAGTCAGTGTGTCTGAGCCACAGACAGTCAGTGTCAGTGTGTCTGAGCCACAGACACCCAGGACCGATGACACCCACTTTATCATTGAACAGACGTGTTTAATGGCTTGTGATCGTCTCGGACTCCTCTGTGTGTTCCTCTGGTAACACTCAGTCCACTGCCAGCCTCTGCTGTCTACCGTCTGATCACCTGCGATGATGGAAGCTGCTAACTTCGCCTGTTTTGTCTCCATTCTGCCAGATGCTGTGAAAACCACGGACATGATCTACACTGATGCATCCTGGTTGCTTACCGTGTGTAAAAGCCGGATTTCTCCTTCGGGTGCAGACGTTTTCTCCCCTCTGGACAGATGTGGGTGTCCTCACCCGGCCTGCAGCCCAGCAGCCTCCACACAGCTCGTTCAGCCTCCGTCTGGACGAGGTGTTTTAAAATGGCTCATGAAGTCTCCTCGACGGGCACACGATCCCCCGCTCCGGTCTTTTTTGGTCTTGGGTGTTTTCCGCAGAAGACAGAGATCAGCTCCAGCGTCAAGCTCACACACACAGAGCCGGACTTCTGGTCCCTGTCAGCGGGAGACCTTTCAGCGCAATGTGCCTTCAACAGGAACAACATCATGGACGAGCTGTAAAGGGAATCAGGACATTTAGTGACTTGTGTTGTGAAATGCTCTTTTCTCTAAATGAGTTATAATGAACACTCAGTCTCTTCTCATCACTAATGAACTAAACTAATACTTTAACAACAATGACAAGCTTCACTAAAGCTTTCATAGAGCAGAGCCTGTTTTTATATGATCATGTTGAGAAGTTTGGGGCCTGGCCTGTGTTCTGGTTTAGGCTTCCCTCTGTTCATTCTTGGCTTTAAACATGGTAACTGAGCAAGAGGAAGCTTCTCTCAAGGGCTGCTTACTTTGCTTTCCAGAGCTTTCGATCACGTCTTCTGGCCTTTGGCAGTGGAGGCTGGATGTTTGCTCTGTCATCATGGAGCTGGTGTGATGACAGATGAGCCATGTCCATAATAACAGTGATGGCCTGGAGATGTGCCTGAAAGCCACAGTGGACCCTGAGTTAAACTGAGGGGTTTTGTCCTCTCAGCACAGGTCAACAGTCAGTCGGAGCTTCAGAGGCTTTGTTTAAGTGTGGCATCCTTTCTATGACACAATGTTATTATCATTGTCAAAAGGCTCAAACACCACTCAGGCTATTTAAAAAAGTCTCTGTATTTTCATACACATTGATGCCGACTGCCGTGCTTTTATTTTGAAGACACATCTGGCAAAGCTTCCGTCTCCAGTGTATAGTCGTGTGTGTAGCTTGACGCGGACACCTCTCCATGTCCACATTTTCTCCCTCGGTGTCCCCGCCCCCTGAACCCACCACCGCCTCCTTCCCTCCGTCCTCCTGGAGGTCAGATGCGATAGATGCGTTTGGTGATCCAGACGCGTGTCAACAGGAGGCTCTGCGTCACCAGGTCCACGTTAAACACGCATCATAACACCTGACCATGTGAAGGGAGGCTGGCAGCACACCTGCCGACGGCGGGCTGCAGCTCCACTGTGAGGAGACGCTCCCGTCAGGTGGTCTCAGGATTCATCAGGTTTTAACACACAGTGAGACAACTCAGTTACACTGACACCTGTTTATATCTCCAGTATCATGATATGATCAAACTCTGAGCCAACAACAACAACACTTTTAACACACTTTAAAATAATGCTACTGTAGAGCACGTTCTACAAATATATTACAGAAATGTACTTTAAGTTTAAGTTATGTGTCATTCACTTGAACTTTGTTTCTCAACATATGAGCAGTCTGTAGTTTTGTGTTAGAAATGTTAATGAGCAGAGGAAGATGTTCATTGGCTGATTATTTTCTGCTTAAACAAACTAAATAAACAAACTCTCTTTGTTTTCATGACTGAATAAACAAACTGACCTTAAAGGACAACACAGTTTATACTGTTTACTTTGTTTATATGTGGCGGACCCTGCCACCTCTCTAGCTTCAGTTATTTTCCTCAGGGAACAGCTTGTTTATTCAGTTATAGAACAGATCAATACTTCTGTTTGTATTATTACCTCATTAATATTGTAAATATAAATAAATATAAATTCTGACTACATAGTGCCCCTTTGAAATGATCATTTTAACGATACACTGAAAGCTTATCTTAAAAATATACTTTGCAATATTCAGAAGTTTTCATGTATTTCAGGTAACATTGGAGTGTAATTTCTAAGTGCACTTACTCACTTAGGCTACTTTTAAAAACTATACTAAATTGCAAATGGTGGATTACAGTGGAGAGTTCGTTTACTTTCAACAAATATTGTACTTTAATGTACCTAGTACATTTACCTTTGAAAAGTGTGATTATTTTCTTTGTTTAAGTCCTTTAATATACAGGCTATGCTTTATTAAAGTCTAGTTTAATTTCAAGTAATTATACGTGTATTTAAGCATACTTACAACCAGGTTTTGTTTTTTTTTTAAATATAAAATCTATCTTTAAAAATGTAATTGTGCCACACATGCACACACGTACTACACACACACACACACATAACCACAGGTTATGAATTTCGGTCTTGGCTTGTTTTGAACAAACAGCTGCAGGTGACTGGGTGAAGAGGGAGAAAAGGGCAGAGGAGAGTAATGGAGTAACGGGGCGGAGACACACAAGCATACAGTATGCTGAACTTGGTAAGTAGTAGGTTATTATAATTTTATACAGAAACACAGAATGTGTTTTTTTACAGAGTTGTTCAAAGTCTAGAAAGAAAACAATTCTTGAGTGCCGATTGAAAATCTACTGCTGACAATATATCAAGAGTCATATTTCCAATAACAATGTACATCACATGTCAGTCTGTCTTCGTGTTGTTTCGGCAGCATCATTGTGCATATAGAAGTGGTAAATAAAATACTTTTTGAAGTAAACTGCTGGATTCAGCTGTTCCTGCTCATCAAGCTGGTGCCATGAGAAAGAATACATAAACTATATATTCTGTAGAAGAGCTGTCCTCTGTTGGCTCACAATGTCTCCACCTAGTGTGGCTGTATTCTCAAACCCACTGGGAATTTTGAGTTTGACTTCTGACCCTTTGAGGTTGCTGTAGCTGTTCAGCGTTGTGGAGTGTTGGAGGTGCAGGCAGTGACGGAGCAGCAGATTGAGTTATTAGTTGTTTTCCACAGATCACAGGACAGCAGCAGGAGATCCAGCCTGTGTGGAGATGATCTGGACTGCTGTTACATTTCCAGCCCGAATAATTATCCCAGTCTGCCCCTCCAGATAAGGCTCATTTAGTTTGTGTCATCATTATGACGACTGGGTTTAATAAATATAAATATAAACACTAAACACTCAACCTGATCATTTTATGTCACATATTTATTCCCTGTTATTATGGCATTGAACTAAATGCTCAAAAAACACAAATTATTTTGTTGTGAGAATAAAAAAAAGAAATCAAACTGTTGTTGTTGAAATGTTTCAGTGAGACAAGGGTCATGTGACACATTTATTTTGTGTCAGGTGTACTCATAACTGTCATGTTACTGTACTGGAAAGTTTTGTGTGTGAGTGGTTCCCAAAAAAGTCTTTGAGTGGAGTAAAAAAAAAAAAATCTGGCTGAATAATAAAAAACCTTATTTTAATTTGATTTGACTGAATTACGATAAAAAAATTGTTGTTTGTAGATAAAATGACAAACTTATGACACATCACTATAATTAGGTTTGATAAACATAACAATAAACATTCAGTTACCTGATATTTTACATCATTATAACATATATTCCCTGTTATTAAAAAAAAGTAGAATTTTTGTTGTTGTTGTCTGATTAAAAGTTCTGTTGAATGACATAAATTTCTAGTTAGACAAGGGACATGTGGCCCTTTTTTAGATGTCCGGTGTACTCAAAACGTTCATGTTACTGTGTTGTAACCTAAAAGTTTTGAAAAAAGTGAGTGAGTGGAGGTTTACAGTGGAACATGTCACTTCAAAATCTCCCATAGTTGTTGAGCTGGGTGGAGATTTGGATACTGCGAAGGCCACAGGATATGATTCACATTATGTTCATACTCATCAAAGCACTCAGGTGAGCTTTAAATCTTTTTAAAGTCACATTTATCTTTCCCCTTGTCATCTTGATGCAAAATTATGGTCACTAATGTTTTTGACATTTATCCAGGTGTCATGGAAACATATTACTGAATCCAGGGCTGTAACACATGTCCGGTCCTGCTAGGTGGCTTCATAAATGAGTTATCACTGAAACATTTTAGTAATAATTACCAGAGACACAACTTTATATCTGTGACTCATTACCTGTATATGTCCTGTCTGCAAATATTTAAATGCATACATGTGTAAATATAATAGGTCGGTATGTCTCTGACCCAGCTGAGTCAGTTCCTCAATGGATATTTGCAGGCTGAACCCTTGTAATGAAACCTGAGCCTGAAAGATAATGTGGTTGCACAATGCTGTACAACACTTCCAGTACATTCATGTGACTACATCAAACCTGTCTGACACCAGCTCATTCCAGTGACACCACACTGCTGCTATGTCTATATTGATTGTTCCACTGATGAGTACGCAATTGTCCATCGACCAGAAACATTTTGTCAGTATCGTCTCCCAGCTTCAATGTCCCAAATCAACTATCAAGGTCACATTGCAAAAACCCACAACACACACTTTCCCCATTATGTGCTGTTGGATTCACAGATTAAACAACACACTGTAATAGGAACATGTCTTCAGTCTGGGGAATCCAAGAAAATTAACCTTTGTCTCAGACAGGCTGTAGTCCACAGAGAATTGCCAGGCTTGTGGGTGCATCATCAGTAATTAATTTACCTCTGGATCTCCCTAATGATGTTACAGTGGGAGATGGAGTACAGAAACATAATTAATAAACTATATGCTTTAATATGAGGAGCCAGAACTACTGACGGTGAAGAAAGATTATGTGTTGGGCAATCATTTGCTGCATCATTTGAAATCTGAAGCTTGCACTAATATCGGTGTTTGCAGGCAGCGTCTCTGTCCTGTTAGGACAGTAAGGCTATTGTTCTATTTCTATGAAAGAACATTTGATTTATTACCAGAAACAACAACAGTAACCTGTCAGACCTCAACAGCTCCATTCAGTCACTTGATGAATGGTAAACATTGTTACTTACATGCTTTTTTGGTGACAGAGTTTTATTCTTTCATACAGGTTTTAATACGGTAAATGTGTTTTTAAAGCAAATATGCTGATTTAATACCCAGTGTTGTCAACCTTACATTAATAAATCATTTTCATTTTCACAAAAACTAGTGATTAAATAAGATTTGGTTACATTTCACTTAAAGGGGCTCTATGTAACAATTTGTAGCAATTTACATGTATTCATCACTTTTTTATTGGCCATAGGGGAGCAGATTGTGACGTGAAGTGAAGAATGAGACATTCTCCGTCTCTCTTTGTTACCTACAGTATACAAGCCTGTGGGAGATTTGTTGAAGTTGTTTAATGCTGCTGGACTGTGGATGTCTTTGTGAAGGACACAATTCCTTTGTGAATTCCATCAAATATATCCAGTTAAACATGGAACACCCATTTAGGTTTTAGACTTAATAAGTCCTCTAAAATGTTCAAGAATAATCAAGATATTCTAGAACAAAAATGACAATTACTTTCCTTTTCTGATCCATAACATAGGTATTACACATATCAAGCGCTTTAGAAGAGTCAAGAAATACAATGACTGACAATGATCCCACATCAGCTTCTCTGAACAGTCAAACAAATCTAAAACTCATCTTATAGTCTAGTATTGACTATTTTATTTATAATTTCTCCAAGATCTCTTTTTAAACGTCTAGAAAATATAAATTCAAATACTGTCATACTGATCTGCCTCCTTTCATCCACACAGAGAAACTTTGTTTGGAAAAAAACCACAACAAAAGCTTGCGTTATTGTGGTGACGTCATGACGCAGCGTACGCTGCTGACGTGTAGGTAGGGAAGTGGCTGTCGAGCTGTCTTTAGCCGCTAGCTCCTAGGTCTTCCTCTTCATCATAAGCCGCTGCCATTGATTGCCCACAATGGAATCATCTAAATTACAACTTGGCTGTCTGATAGAATAATAACGGGAGACAGACCGGGCCAGCAGGACAGGTATGAGGACTTCTAATTAAATCACTGGCAGGCTAGTAGGCTGCAGTGCTAACAGTAGCAGTGCTAACAGTAGCAGCCCTGACTGCTGCAGCTAAACTGTGTTGACATCGTTGTTGACTCTGGACTCTACCTGCCCTTTGTGGTTGTAATATAACATTGGTGTTTTCTTAAGTTACTGTTCACAACAGAAAGGTTTTTAATGCATAGTTGTCACAGTCGTTTTACTTCATGCTGGTGGTGACAGGTTGCTGCTAATCTTGTCAGCTGCTAACTATTAGCGTTGGCCCTAACGTTGCAGTGTTAGCCCAGGTAAACTTAATGCTGCACTAGAGACAGGCTACGCTGACGTTACCTTACGTTAACCCTAACCGAGCTGAGTAGAACATGTCGACAGGTAGCACAGATCCACAGAACAGGTCTACGATGACTGACTTCGACATTACAGTCAGTGAAAGCACAGAAGAGGAAGCAGGAGGAGGAGAGTGGGCAGTCTGACTCCACTGACCCAGTCAGCATCCTGACAGTTTGATGTGCTTACAATGAGGCCATGTTAAACCAAAGCAGTCCATAACCACGTCACAGGCTCGGGGGCTCTGTCACTTTATACTTCTTATATGCTGTTGTCTCATGACAATAATTTACAGTGATTTACTATCAATGCGCTTGATTTAATTTACATTTAGGGTATTATAATATGAAAGGGGTTGTGCTGTATATATCAGTTGCCAATTTATTAGGTAACCAAATATACTGGACTGGTGGACAACTGACTTATGATGTTCAGTTTCTACACCAGATGTTGTGAAGCAGCCTGCAGCCCCAGCAGATGGAGTGAATGCCTCTGAGAAACTGACACTCTATTTTCCACAGGTGTGGTTTGATGCAGTGGTTTTAAGAAGAAGTGTGAGTGACTTGCACATCAACAATGGGAAAGAGGAGGGTGCCAGACCTGTACAGAGCCCCCTTCCCCTTATACTCCATTAAAGTGGACCCTAAAACAGGGCTGGTGATCACAGCAGGAGGAGGAGGGGCTTCCAAAACAGGCATAAAGAATGCTGTGGTAAGTACTCAGGATCAAGACAACACTCTGTATTTGTGTGTGTGCATTCAGTTGTATTATGTTTAATACTGTGTTTCTCACAGGTTGAGAATTTGGTTGTGGTGGTTAACGGCTGGGTTCAGTAATAAACTACTTAAACAAGCTCTGTTTATTGCAAACAAATACCTGATCAGAATAAATAACTATATGTCAATAAAAGTAAAAATAATTATAACTGTTATGAGAAAATACATTTGACATTTTCAAACTAAATTCAAGAGATCAAAGCACTTTAACTTTTGTTCCACTGTTTCTCTCCTCCGCCTGTTGTCATGTACCTGTTTGCAAAGTTGGCATTCCCTGTTGGAACATTTAATTTTCCTTGCTTTGAAAAAACAAACAAACAACAAAAGCATTTCTAAGGCATGTGTATGAATGAATGAATGTGTATGGGGAGGCTTCAGTGGCAGCTCCATATATTGAGATTCTGAAGCATGCATATTACGGGTCGACTGATATTTTTCAGGGCAGGTACGGATTATTAGAAATCAAGGAGACTGAAAACCGATATTTACGACCAATATTCATCTGTAGTAAAAATGAAACTCTTGTGTCACATTATGACCAACCAGTGATGAGGAAAAAACTCCTGCACACTTTCAATAAATTCTGATAACAACGTTTCTGTACTCGGACCTTCATCAGATAAGCTGATGAAGGTCTGAGTACAGAAATGTTGCACATTAAAACCTGATACAGTACATTTAAACAGTTTTTGGCTTCATAGTTAAATGAATTGGATCCATTGATTATTATCTATGATAAATACCTATAGACTAATTAATTTAAAAAGTGTAAAACAGACTCAGCAGCAAATCAGGACCCAAAAGGTTTAAGCAGAATTGGGTGCTTTTCTGATACTGGTATTGTTATCAGAACAACTCTACCTTCATGACATTGAAAGTCCTGGCTTTAGACTCAACATACCTTACTGATGCATTAATCTGGCTTTGTAGTCCACTTCCCTGGATGATAGGCGTGATGAGAGTGTAAATCAGCGGCAGTAGCAGATTCATGGTTGCCTGTGATTTTCAGCAATTCCTGGATCTACAGCTGGTTGGAGAGCACCAGTACAGTGCCACTCTCCTTCACTCTCATGATACGGACACACGCGCCACCATGAACATGGCTGTAGGTAATGGTGTGATTGCTGCAGGACAGGACGGGACCTGCTGTGTGATGAGCTTTAAACACTGCACACAGAAAGAAGGAAGCAAAGCTGCTGCTAAAGATGGTGAGATATACCTGCTTACTTACAGGACAACATAAATATGCTACATTTATTACACTTGCTTGATATGTGCCTATTCATTTGTTGATTACAAGTACATGTGTTCATCTTTACTTAGCCGTGATAAGGGCCTGTGTCCACATAGTGTTAATTTCGGGTAGGAAGGTGCTGGCTGTACGCTCAGGAGCACTGAGATGAAGCATTTGTGCGCTGAGAGAAAAAGCGCTGCGGGTGTGTCCTGTCTCTATGACAACAATATCTTGACAACCACCGCTGTATGATCGACACTGCCCCTTTGCTGTTTACTATCCGTTTTTTTTTTTTAAATCGGGACATCAGAGCGAGGAGGCTGTGGGTGCATGATGTGATCCATAGGAGACAAAAATATGTTGAATATTTTCACCCAGGCCAGGAAAAAGAAAAAGTGTGATGGTGACAACACCAGCGCCTTTCTAAAATGTTGAGAGATTCTCAATAACATAATAATCAAAATTCAGGCTCTGTATGTGTGCCACTGTGCTAGTGTCAGGGTAATTGCCAGTAAGCACAGCCAAGGCTACACAAATGGAATTGTGGGTAATGTAGGTGGGCAGGTTTTGGAGAGCAGTCCACAGGTCTAGCATTGCACTCTTATTACACTGTTGGGCTCATTAAGGTCAGTTTAAAATTGTAAGGTCAGAACCAGAGATATCATTCATTCAACCTTTGTTTAAATCTCAAAAAATCATTGAGGACAAGCCCTCGTTTTCAATGATGTCGAGAGCACAAATAACAAAACCGGATAGGTGCAACAATGTGATAACAAACAGAAACAATGAACATTAAAATTAAAAGAAACTGCAGCAAACGATCATGACAAAACACAAATCAAACTGAGGTGCATAAAAGGTAAATGGATATCGACACATATTCTTCCTCCTTTTCAAAACCCTGTGCCCACATTACCCACAATGCAAGCAGCCACTGAATGACATCACTGGAGGCGATTTATCAGATTACACACAGCTTTGTCTGGAGACGCAAAAGGCTTTTTACTACTTTTTCACTTATGCAGCCGTTCTCCCCAAGACCTGTAAACACACTTAACTTGTAAAAGTGGTGCTGTTACTCTTTAAACCACTGTGCACTAAATTTCAGATGTAGGAATCTGACTAAGACCTTCACCACAAAATGTGCAATCATTTGTTCTACAACAAATGTATAATGATTTAAAGCATGAACTGTAAGAAAAGGTAGATGTCAGTCTTATTACTCTACATGAGGTTTATGATTTCGATTACGATTCAGCTGTCAGCGATTCAAATGCAAAACGATTCTCGATGCATCTCAGTGTATATCATCCTCAGTGATATATATCACTGCACGTGGCTACTTTTACATCATTTAAATTCCCTTTTTATTCTGAAGGTCCTTCCAACAATCAGACTACAGCAGTCTACAAAATAAAAGCTGCAATAACAAAACATGTATCCATCTGCAGTGTCTTACACGTTAGTTGTTATCTACAATAATATTTTCACATGGCAGCTTTTAGATAAGGCATTTATTGACTCCGACATCCCTCCTACATAAGTAAGGTTAGCCTAATGTCCACCCACAATTCAAAGCATGAGAGAAACGTCACAATGTAACTTTATTGTGCAGCTGAGGCCAGACAATCACCAACAACATAAGCTGCAGACCCTCAATTATGCTCTGTCTATGTATCGATGCAGGATCTTCCACATCGGCATTGCGATGCATCTTATAATCGAAAAAATTTCCACACCTCTACTCTACATATACTGTGTTTCTTAATTTGTGTCTTAGTTAAAACAAACACTTATGTTTCCCATTGAGATGTTTTGTTATTATTTATTATTATCATTTTGTTATTAAGTTAAATTGTGTGTCATCTGTGCAGTAGGGAACAGCACACAGCAGGGAGATACCAGGCGACGAGCTGGGAAAGGAGACAAAGGTGGGCAGGATGGAGCTGCAGCGTCTGGAGATAAGCCCAATATGAAGGATGAGACAGCTCACATTGCTGTGACTGGTTTGGCTGAAGTGCAGTCAGACCTGAACCCTCAGGACCCACTCCAGAAGGTGGTCAGGTTCAGTCCTGACCTGACCCTTCTGCTGACAGGAGGAACAGACGGACACATCCGAGTCTGGGAGGTAAACAATGTGTCCTCGTTCATTTCACTTTGAGAGTGTCCTCAGACCAGCCATGCATGTACTACTTTAGTTGGATTCTATTGGAGGGTGAGAACAATATTTTTGAATTTTAGCGTAGCTGGTGGAAATGCTCCTGATAGCTATGTGTCCTGCAGTTTCATCATAGTTCAGCCTTCCTTACCCGCAGATTCCACCAGGCCTGTTTGCATCATGTTGTGGCCACGAGACAGTCACAGGAGCAGATAGCGGCCATTCTAGAAAATGCCTGTGTTTCCACCAGCTGCGCTAGGGCACTATTCAGCAGCGTTCCAGAATTTTGACAAAAGTGGGCCGCAGTCATGTCAGTTAACACAGAGCAGATCAAGCCAGACAGGAAGCCACACAGGAAGTCAGACAACGGAACGGCATCGTGCATCCAGGTAAATTTCAAAGCTAAACACCCTGTGCAGACTCGGGATCTACAGCACAACAAAGTTGGAAATATTAACAATAAACACTCACTTGTATCTGAGAAAGTCAACAACATCAGGCAGGCATGGCCCTCTGCTTCTGATACACTCCCAGTGGGATATGAAGTCGCGTGGAGTACGGAACAAAACAGGGTCACGCACGGCAGGTAGTTTACGACTCCACAGGCTTCGTTTGACACAAGGGCATGCAACGCTTCCCAGCTATGCACGTCTGACACCATCCAACAACCACGCAAACACTCACTGGCTGCACCTGATTGGATGAACTCCACTTGTGGGCTATGGGCTCCGGGATTTCAAACCGGACCAACATGGCGACTCATTTAAAAACCTTCTCTCATAGTACAAAAATAGCTCAGCAAAGTGTGTTTCTGGAGACATTTTAGCCATGCAGTTGAAGGATCTGTCTTCATTTCAACGACAATGTATAGCTGTTATAGTTCTTCAGGAGCTTCTGGAGACAGCATGTCATGCCAGATGCCCCTGATTTGCATGACGTAACCAGGATTCAACTTTATGCAAAAGAGGAGCATGTAACTTCTGGAAACGCAATGTGCCACTACCACAATGCATTGTACAGCTGTATATTAAAACCATAGAAGGGTGGCTATTTCCGACAAGTGAGTGGAATACAGTGACACAGTTTTATAATGAAGTGCATAGCTGTGACCACAAGACCATAAACTAATCTTTATTAAATGAAGGTGAAGACTAAATGTATTTCATAAACTTTATTAAATCTTCATTAGCTTTTACAGACTGACTAACCTCCTGGTTCAGCTTTGACCTGTTACAATGAATCTGTTTGGTGTGTTCACTTCAGAGTGATTTAGTTAATTGAGGTAAAGTGGGATTTGTTGGTTGGACTGTGCTGTAAATATGTTGCTACTGTATTTAACTCTGCAGCAAACTCCCTTGATGAGTTTGAATTACACTCAAGCAGGGAGCACCCAGTTTCAGTCTTTGCAGAAGGTTTGAGTTCAGGCTTGGCTACAGCGGGTCAATTAAGTTCAGTTTCATTTCTTGTAAATGGTTTGTTGTGTGCTAACAACTGACGAATTCTGTAAAATTGCACCGTTAGTACTGTGTCTCGTCATTTTTCCTTGTATTGAACATCATATCGAAAATCAATATTTACAAAGTTAGAACTTCCAGTATCGTGACAACACCACATGCTCTTATAAATTATAAACTGCATGTTCGGTATATTAAATGTTATTTTGACTAAATTATATCTAACTTTGTCTTGACCATTTGGGGAAAAAAAGACAGGTAATAATAGATTATGATGGAATTTTTACAATCCTGTCCGTCAAAATGATGGACAACAAGAAGGTCTAACGCAACCTCTGGCACAGATGTCTTGACTTTGATTGTATGTTCTTGACTCTTCTATAGTTTCCAACCCTGAAGAAGAAGTATGACTTCAAAGCACATGAAGGGGAGATTGAAGACTTGGATATGAGTCTAGGGAACAAGGTAAAGCTTTGACACCTCTTGGTGTGGGTTTTTAATGTAAACTAGTGCAGTGCCTAGTTTACAACAAACGTGCCTGTTCGATTGCTTGGCATCTAGTATTGCTCATTGCAACAGCTCATCCAAGTACATCACACTCCATACTGATTGTGCAGGAGCGCCAACATGGATGTGGGTATAAAGTAGTCTAGGGCTGCACATGATTATTTTTCTATAAATTAATGTAATGATTCTGTTATCAATTATTTGATCAACCTGTAGGCTAATTTATAAATCATTCTAAACTTTGAAATTATGAAATTATGTCTAAATTAGTCAGTAGGTTAATCAACTAAAATCTTTAGAATCTAAAGATTAAGTTTGAATTATGTAATTCATATGAAAATTAATTTATCCAAATAAATATTAAAAGCTATTCTCATTAATTTTTCATTATTTTATTTAATTCTCTAATCGTCATTTTGTAGTTTCTACATCACTACTGTGTTATGATATTATAATAACAATAGGCCCTCAGTGTCAGATGTCTGATCAGAAAACTACAGGATCTCAAATTCAAAAGATTGTTGTGTCACATAAATAAATTTAATCACTGAATGTCATAGAAACATTTTGCCTGAACTGGAGAATTGCTGTTTTTGCTCAAGTACTACTGTTTATTTTTTTCTCCAAATTACATATTGTGATCAAACGAGGCAGGTCCGACCGATTTACGCTGATGACACTGCACTTACTGTAAATCAGAAGCCTTCCCTACACAAATTTGAGGAAAAATCTGCTGTTAACCTCCTCTCTGAAGTTGTCTTTAATTTTTTCGGAGGCATTTCTTCATCAGAAGTCATACATTGTAGATATGATGAGTTTTAGAGTTTCTCCATCTTCCATAGACTTCAATACAGCTGTCACCACAGTCTGGCACCAAAGTGAGATTCAGTGACGTAATGACCCTGCCTTCTTTTTAAAGTTCATTGCACTGGTACTCCTGCTGCTTCTCCAAAGTAAAGGCATGCTGACTGCAATCTAGGCCAGCTGTAAGCTCTGTTTTTTCTGCTCTTCTGTTTTCAGAGCACGTGTGAAATTACTTTTCTCGGACTCACTTATAACTCCGACTGTTGTCGACTTGAGTTGAACCCTTGGTTCTCGAAAGACAGACAGACAGAGATTCCTTGCTTTATAGTTAGATAATAACATTATTATTGATTTATCAGTAATGAGCAATATGTTGCGCTCTCATGCAGCACCTGGTGACTGTTGGCCGGGACTTTGCCTGCAGTGTATGGAGTGGCAGCCAGTTGGCTATGGGTCTTAATTGGCTTGAAACCATGCCTCAAATACCTGAGAAGACTTACCGATATATGGCTTGCAGGTAAAAAAGAAAAGAAATCCCAAAACACAAAATATCTTCTTCTATGAAAGTGTATCCCAGCGGTTAACCTAACCATGTAGATGATATGACAGTGACTTAACATGGTTGTGTTTACGTGTATTTCAGATTTGGAAAGGTGGAAGACCAGAAAGACGTACTGAGGCTTTACACAGTCCAGATTCCCCATAAACGAGACAGAAAACCTCCTCCTTGCTACCTCACCAAGTGGGATGGCAAGAGCTTCTTGCCCATGCTGACGGCTCCTTGTGGAACTGAGGTCATCTCCAGTCTAGCTGTCAGGTAACTAATAGGGTCATATTATAACATGTTAACCACTGATGCTGAGAGACTTCCCTTAGACACGAGGAAGGTAGTGTTTGGTCAGGACCATTTGATGGCCCTGTCTCAGTCAGGTTACTTGTTCTCAGAGTTAGCCTTGCCTATTGTGTTAACAGCTGGTTCACTTTACTCCCTTTTTTGTCAAATAGGATGCCACACACTCAAAACTTACAGTTTACAATTTTGCAACATAAAGGAGTTCTATGGACAGTTTAAAATGTTTCTGGTACTTATGTAAAAAATGTGTTATTATGGAATCTAGAGAATTAAACCTCATGGGTGGTGGACATGCAGGAATCATTGAAAAATGATAATTTATTTTGGGTAGTTTTGTCATCCTGGTTACTTCATCCATCTGTTTGTGTCATCAACAACATTAATACCTAGGTATCTTACTGTGTCTGTGGAGGAGGGTGGTGGTGATGATAAGGTTGCTGGATTCCAGCTCTTTTCGGAAAGTTTTAAAAGTGTTGATTTTGACCAGTTGATTGTATCGTTTAAAAGTTGAAGAATCTACTGAATAGAATCATGGTCTCTGGGAGAGATAATTGTGATTCATAGAGTAGAATATCATCTGCATATAAACTTTTTTTTATGGTTAACCGATTTTACTCTTTTAATATTATTATTCTGGTGGATAGCTGCAGCAAGAGATTCGATATAAATGGCAAAAAAGGAAGGAGAGAGTGGGTATCCTTGTCTCATCCCCCTGTGTAGTGTAAAACTTGATGATGCTAAGCCGTGAATTGTGACTGTAGCTTTTGGTGAGTTGTACAGTGTTTTGATCCAGTTGATAAATGACTCTCCAAATCCAAATTTATTTGTGTGGTGAATAGGAGTGTCCAGTTGACTCGATCTAAAGCTTTCTCTGCATCTAGTGTAGCTATTGCTTCCTCCTTGTTCTGGGTTGCCTGATGAATTATATTGAATAGTCTGCTTGTGTTATTGTATGTGTGTCTCCCTTTGATAAAACCTGTTTGATCAATACTAATTATGGACAGGGTTCTAGTGGGTAATGCTTTGCTGATGATTTTTATGTCTATGTTGAGATAGAGGGCAGTAGCTGGATAGGAGGTCTTTATCTGGAATCTGGAGTATTACTGTAATGTTAGCAGTGTTCATGTGTGATGGGTTTTAACCGTAAAAAATAAAGATGAGATGGCTCGCCAAAACTGTCAAAAAAAAGAAAGAAATTCAGCGGGGAAGCCATCCGGTTCAGGTGCTTTATTAGGAGGTATTCACATGAGTGCTTTGTGAAATTCTTCTACTGTAATCTAATGCATTGGCTTGGTCTTTTGTTATTGTGGGTAAGTATCATTGAGGTTTGGTTCATTGTCTGAAGCATACAATTGATGGTAGGATGTTTGGAAAGTGTTTTTTGTGTCCTCTGGTGAGATAAGGGTATTCCCCGCTGGGTTTTTTCTATCTGTAATGGTGTTTTTTCTTTCTTTTGTTTAAGCTGGTTTGCTAGAATTTTTCCCTAATTGTTTATATATTCAAAATGATCCAGTTTTAATTGCTGCATTAAAAACTGTTTTTTGTTTCTTTTATGTCCATAAGTCTAATTTATATTTCCTAAGTTTGTTGAGATTTTCTTCTCTTGGAGTTGTTAGCATAAGATTTTTTTTTCATAAGCTGTCTCTTTTTTCTCCTTGTAGAATGAATATTAAATTTTCCCTCGCATTACTGTTTTGGCAGTTTCCCAGAGTAGTGATGATAAGATGATCTCCGTGAAGGATGCCCACTCTCTCTTGAAAAACCTGTCAAAGTCTGGGGGTTTCTATCTTATGCTCGACGCAAGGCGGCGCACAGTGCAGCGCAATTGTTATTGCTAGTTTCAGACTGACGCAGTTGTCATTTTCACGCCCAGCACCCATGTTGTGTAAATAGTTAATGTACTTGCGCCCACCTGTGTGCCTAATGTGTGCCTGAATGTAATCATTGCGTGACCATGAGTTGTTACCAGACATTTCCCCTTAACTCCTAATATGGTATATTTAAATAGATATCTGAGGCTCTTAGAGGTAAAACTCTGAAATACTTCACAAAAAAGCCAAGATTAGATTTTAGTTCTGGAAAAATAATACAGATTTGTGTAGCTGAACTTTTTTCCTTATTTTCTACCCCATTAACAATCTCAGCACCCCTCAGATTTATCTTGTGAACCTTTGTAGGGCCCCGACCCCTAGGTTGGGAACCACTGGATGAAACTACACTGCTCAAAAAAATTAAGGGAACACTTAATCATCACAGTATGACACAGAGTCAGTTAAACTTCAGGGATATCAATCCATCTGATTATCAGACTTTTTAGGATAAAGCCAATTAAATTCCTGCAGCTTAGAGATGACAATCTGAACCCTGTCTTTCACAGTGACTCTGGGACATTTCTTGGCCTTGGGACTGTGACAGGATCCGTGGCTATCTACATCACTTTCTCCCTACAGGTAAAGACAGCACGGACACACATGACAAACCATCAGATGTATAAATCAACCAAATGTCCTGTTGTATGATGACGACTTGGTCTTACTTTTTGTGTGTAGAAGCTGTATTATGTACAGGAGTCCCATGGCATTGTGGTGACAGACCTGGCCTTCCTGCCTGATGTGCTAAAGGGCAAAAATATCAAAGGGAATAATGAAACAGCCATGTTGAGTGTAGCTGTGGACAGCCGCTGTCAAGTACATGCTGTCCCCAACCGAAGTAAGTCCTGGATCATCGTCCAGTGAGCATTCTAAGGCCCTGTATCATGACCTCAGACCATCTAACCTGATCTTATGTTCCTTTGTTTTGCATTTACTCCAGGATCCTTTCCTATCTGGCTCGTTCTGTTCTTCTGTGGCCTCATGGTGGTGGGAATCGTCCTCCTCCTTCAGTACCTCTTTCCAGGATTTATTTAAATCATGCAAGTCTTGTCACGGTTCAGGGTTGATGGAGCTTGGACACATCTTTACATGACTTACTTTGCCACTGTCAACATCAGCAGTCGTTAGTGTACCATCCAAACCTCAACCTTCTGCTGCAGCACAGCTCCCAGCTGAACCCGTGAAGGCTCTTCCAGCTGCATCGTGTCTCTGAACAGCTTTTATGACACCCTGACATCGTCCCCCTGGCTCTTACTCAGGGTTGCTCCTCTCAGACCTGTAAACCCAGAATCAAACCAGGACAGACTGTGGGATTTTATCTGCTTTGATCTCTATCAATTATTCTTAATCTTTCTTGGATCCATGTTGAAGGGCTCAGGTTCATGAATGTTTAAAGGGTGGGATCTTTTTATTGACATATTTAAGGAACAATATAAAAATGACACATAATGTGTCTAATTTTGGTTCCTTGTTTACACATAGACACTTTGAATTAGCCATTGTCTTTGAATAACTGCTTTTAGGGTTTTCGATGTGTTTTCCACTTTATCCACTTGTGGGCAGCAGAGACCAGACAGTTGACTGTCCTCTGGTTCAGGGCTGCCAGTGAAGATAAAACGCTAAGCATGTTAAAACATCTATTAGTCTCAGCACATTGGATTTTTTTTAAATAAGACATGTTTGACAAGTTCCTCTAAGTGTACAAGCAGCAGAAAGTGTGTGAAAGCATATTGATTATTTTTATTGGAGTGAAAGCTTGATATTCCTTTTATGGAAGACATTGTCACCTTCAATTTTATTTAAACATTCTGACTGCAAAATGTTCCCCAACAGATGTACAAGAAATGTGAATGAATTTTGTAAATGACCATGCCCATATTATTGTAACATGGCAGAATGACAGAAGATAAATAAATAAATAAATAAATAAAAAAGACAGCTAAAAAACACTTTTGTTTTTTGCTTCATAATCAGCGTGTCTGGTCTGTAAATACAGTATGTATATTTATATGTATGTATATGTGTGTATACATTGCTCAAAATAAATTAAAAAATTAAGGAACACTTAATGGTCACAGTATAACACCAAGTAAGTTAAACTTCAGGGATATCAATCTGTCCATTTAGGAAGTGATTGTGAATCAGCTTCAGCTGCTTTGGTGCAAATGAAAGTGACAACAGGTGCAAAAGCAAGAAAACCTCCAAAAAAGGAATGGTTTTGCATTTGGTGGCCACAGATAATTGCTCTCTCCTGATCCTTCCTGACTGATTCTTCTCTAGTTTTGTGTTCTGCTAGTGTCCATGAGGCGGTACCTGCAGCCCAATCAAGCTCACAGGTAGTCCAGCTCCTCCAGGATGGCACATCCATATGTACGGCTACAAGAAGGTTTGCTGTGTCTCCCAGCCAGTGTTGGGCAACTTACTTTCTAAATGCAATATATTACTAGTTACCTTCATTTTAAAGTAATTTATTATGTTATAATATTACTGCCTGCGTAGAGTAATATATTATTACACTACTTTTTAGTTACTTTCAACAACATGCCCAAATAACCTGTATAGAAGAATCAAACAGCCTAGATCTTTTGAAATAAATGATTGTCTTGGACACAGTGATGAGCAGGCAGACAGAGCATCACAGTCTGATATATTATGAGATAGGAATAAATATTTTTAATTGTAGGCTCAGTCATATGAAACACAATAGACCTATACCTCCTATAATTTAGCCTATAATTACATGACAAGACTAAAATCTCTTCTTCTAGGCCCTATTATTTTAGTCCACAGAACAAGGAATGCATGGTGTGATTCAAGAGTGTAAACATCAAAACGCTTCACTTCGGTCGGTAATGTGGATTGTAACGTGACATAACTGTAGTAATATATTACACACACACACACCTGTATATAGTACATGTTAGTTAGATTGTGTGTTTTCATCTTTGTATTGAATAAAAGACTTTTGAACCTTCATGCTGTCTATTCAATATAATAATATATAAAGAGTGAATGTTGCCAACATCTTCTCTGAAATCCTTCGACCATTACAGCTCATATGGTAATTTTGGTTGTAGTTATTAAGTTAATCATTAATCAAGGTTACAAACTGACAGTTTAGTACCTTTTTCTGAGACTGATTTGGTGAATTGGCTATATTTTCCCTTCTTCAAGGGTGGTGCCCCGAGATGATCGAATTGAAATTGGATCTTATTTATCGTAATTAATAATTATCCCTGATAATCATTCATTATTATTGATAGCCATTTTTTTTTTTGTGGGGGGGGGGGGGGGGTCCTCCTGGTGCAGTGGGCCCTGGGTTCCTCCTGGTGCCTCTTGTGGCCAGAGTGTGCAGGCAGTTCCTGGATGACGAGGGCAAATATTTAGGGCAAACCTAAATCCAATTGAGCACATATGGGACGATATGTATCGGTGCATCCGACGCTGCCAAGCACCACCACAGACTGTCCAGGAGCTCACTGATGTCCTGATCCAGGTCTAGGAGATCCCCTAGGACACCATCCGCCGACTCATGCCCAGACGTTGTCAGGAGTGCATATGGACACGCGGGGGCCATACACACTACTGACTCACAATATGAGCTGCTGTCTGATCAGCCTGTGACTTCAATGTTTTACTTTGATTTTCGGTGTGATTTTGAATCCAGCCCTCAGTGGGTTGATGGTTTTGGTTTCCATTGACCGTTGTTACGTCATGTTGTTCTTAACAAGACATGATGCTTAGAATTGAGGCCAAGCAATTCTTGGTTTCATCAGACCAGAGAATCTTGTTCCTCACAGTCTCAGTGTCCTTTAGGTGCTTTTTTGCAAACTTTCACTGAGGAGAGGCTTCTGTCTGGCCACTCTGCCATAAAGCCCAGATCTGTGGAGTGTTGCAGTGATGGTTGTCCTTCTGGAAGTTTCTCCCATCTCCACACAGGATCTCTGGAGCTCAGCCAGGGTGACCATCGGATTCTTGGTCACCTCTCTTACCAAAGTCCTTCTCCCCTGATTGTTCAGTTTGGCCGGGCGTCCAGCTCTAGGAAGAGTCCTGGTTGTTCCAGACTTCTTCCATTTAAGAATTATGGAGGCCACTGTGCTCTTTGGGACCTTCAATGCAGCAGAACTTCTTTTGTAGCCTTTCCCAAACCTGTGCCTCGACACAATCCTGTCTCTGAGCTCCGCAGGCAGTTCCTTCGACCTCATGGCTTGGTTTTTGCTTGGATATGCATTGTCAGCTGTGAGGCCTTATATAGACAGGTGTGTGCCTATCAGTTGAATTTACCACTCATCTCAAAGATGATCAAGAGAAATGGGAGGCACCGGAGCTACATTTCAAGTGTCATGCAGGGACATATTCTGGCTAATGTCAAACCCACTATTGAAAATAGGCGTTGCCCATCCATGGCTTTCATTCTAGAGTCTTTGTTGGTTCTCTTCACATAAGCTCTTAATACTCAGTCCCTTGACACCCCTGGTTACCAATGGCCATACACCTTGAATACTTGACAAGGTAACGATTGGTCCCCTGAATTGGCCCAGCTAATACACCATTAAATAAGTCACTGACAACTGATGGTGGCAACGACATTGCAAACAACAATGGATACACTAGTTATGACCTCTAAATTCAGGCAGACAAAGCAACATTCCTCTATGTGCTAAATTTGAAAGAGCTTTGCAATGGGACAGCCCGGGTCAGCCGCTGTGACGTATTAACACGCACTGTTTAAAGGCTGCAGCCCCAGAAGTGCCACACAATTACAACCTGGCTATGTGGATCATGGTTTGGTGGGTTGGCAGTGTATGACACATAAAGGTCTAGTCAGCTCTGTGTGCGACCGCTCTGATGTCCTGGTGGTTTGTGGGCCTCGCTGCTCTTACCCTCTGTACTAACTCAGCAGTGATGCAGCAACACGGAGCTAGGCTGAGTAAGACGGGAGCTCCAGAGAAAACCCTGCAGTTTCTCATCCCACACACTCACACACCACAAGCCTCTGTGGGGTCTCTGCACACTGACGTCAGTCATGGAGCCTGTTGGCTCATGGTTTGAGTGGGTGGGAAAGATGTCACACTGCTAAGAATGGATGACCACTACACATGCAAGTATGCCAGATACCAAGACCACACAAACATGGGGGAAAAAGTGGCCACAATTTATTTAAAGTGCTATTCAAAGACAGCGTAGGTGCACAAGGTCATAGAAGCAGAGAAGCACTTTGTAAGTATAATAAATAAAAGTTTGACACGATAAACACAGTGTGGAAAATGTGCAGGTTGAACATTTTAAATGCGAGCTCCAGAGACAATGATGCTTTGAGCAATATAAACTTTTAGTCTCGCTTTATTAAAATAAATGAGGTGGACAAATATTAGGAACACCTCTCAGTATAAAACAACACAGTTCAACAGTGCAGACATGACCTGATCTTACACCTCTGTTAAACAGTTTCAACAAAATTGAAAAAAATGAATGGGTATGTCCAAGCGTTTATTCTAAAAAGAAAACCTTAAAGTTAAGGCAACTAAAACGTGACTGAGATTAGAGAAATATCATTGTTAGTTTGAGACTGGATGTAAAGTTCCATGGAGTCTGAAAAGTGAACGTTATACACTCACGTTGTTAACTCATCTTTGAACTTTCACCATTACTTGGCTTTAAAAGCATACTCAGCAGGATTCATAGTTGCTGTTGTTAGACACACCATTTAAAGTTAGCCCCTCCTCACTGGCAAAACAAAAATGGTCTATGTCCATTAGAGGTTGGCGGATCGATCCAGAAATATCGATTCTACCTACACCACATACTCCTTTTGCAGATCGATACAAGCGTCAGTTGGATATGTAAGCCTTCTCCTGTCTAGGGCACGCAGCTCGCCCCGGTGCTCACCCTGAACACTGGTTTAATCCAACATGCAGTGATGGCTGAACGCAAGAGGCGTCGTTTGGAGCTACTTCACAGCTGTAAATGAGAACGCTGCAAACTGTGATGCGTGTAGGAAAGCTGTTCACTACTGGAGCAACACCACAAACTTACTGAAACACATAAAAGACCATGAGAAAGAGAACACAGAGTCTTTTCAGAGAGGCAGGGAATATCCAGGTATCTACAGTAAAATATATGCTTCAGTCAAACTGATTAAATACAGCATACTATATTCATACATCCAAATAATATATCGAGCCCATTGGAACTTGTTATCTAAATGAATTACTTTAATGAAACTTATAAAGTAATAATATATCTTAAACCTGAAATATAAAAATGGCTGAATATAGTAACCTTTTTAAATATAATTAATTATAAATTACTTATAAATATAATTATATTATAATTATCAATAGTATATATAATAACCTTTTGTATGTATCCACTTTCACTTTACATTAATAACATAAATATTTTTGTTATTTGCCTTTAAAAACCGTCCTGTGTTTTCATAATAAAAAGCATTTGTATCGATATTGGCCTTGAATTAATTGGTATCGGATCAAAACCAAATTTTGTTTGATCACCCATCCCTGATGTCCAGATGAGTGTTGAGAGTAGCACTGGGACTAAAACGCAGCCCGAACAGGCCTGCAGCATTCCCAAAAGTCTTCACTGTAGTGTAAATGCTAGGTGCAAATGTAGCAAAAGTTTAGCATTTTTTTTTAAAATGAAAATGTATTGGTGTGGATGTAGCTAGAGAGAGAGAGAGAGTGAATGAAGAGAAAGAGTGGCATTAATGAGAGCAAAGCAGTGAGTGGGAGAAATAAAACATTATTTCCTGGTTCCTGATTGTTTCACAGCGGTCACAGCGATTACACCCTCGCACAACTCTCCACTGTTTGCCTCTCTGCTCTTCGTGTGTGTGTGAGTAGCCCAGTTCCACCCTCAGTCAAAAACACCTTAAATCCTTAAAAACAGCCATAACAGAGTGAGAGAAGAGGAGAGAGATGTAGACGGCAGGGCAAACTGTTGTTTATTATTGGCTGGAGGGTCCACACCACTGCTCAAAGGTTGACACACAGAAAGTCCTGAACACAGCGAAACACTAAGAAAATAAGAAAATACAGACAGACATTAGAAACCAGGGCAGGTCTCTACAGATACAGACAGTGCCAAACACTGTTAGTGGGTCATACGTGACGATTGAGAGGAATTATCCTTGTATGAGTCCATACATTATTTTGTTTTGTGTGTTAGGAAAATCCTGCATAGTTTACCTTTAAATCATTCATTCAAAATCTTATTTCCAAGGGAGAGTGGGAGCACACGGTTGGTGATTGCAGAACATTTGTGTGTAGTACACTAATTATTTGATAATGTGAGTGTTTCTACATGCACATTTTGAGAGCTTGGCCTCTGGTTCGTCTGAACTTTGGCTTTTTAATCCACATCTCTGTGCCTGGTTGTGATGCCCTGTCCTTCCCATGTCCTCTCTGTGGCCATGGTGGTTGGCAAGGTAAGGAGTGTTTGTTTCAACCAAAACCCTTTAATTTGATGTCTGTTTTGGCGAACCAGACTGACTGAAGACGATGACTCCCTCTGCCTCCTCTCTTCTCTACGTGTCACTGTGGCAGGCTCTGTGTATTTAGCACCATGGGACAAAATTACACAGATGATGGGGACGTTACTCTGCACACACCCTGCTTCCATTGTGGGGTAATACAAGCATGTCTGAGGACCAACATGGAAAAGAAAACAAGGTCCTATTAAGCCGAGGCTTTTGATGCTGACAAAAGGGGTAATGAGACAAAGAAAATGACAGGGTGATTGAACCACCATGTTGCTCTGTCTGTCTGTGTGTCTGGGGTTGACTCCCTCTCTCTAGCAGTGACTTGAACTCTCCTTTGCCACAGAGCAGTGACTGAGCCCCTCTGAGGGGGCAGACAGTGGGAAAAATGATGCTTTGAAAGAGTAACGGGATCATCATGCACCACATGTACCACTGACAACCATGTCTGAGGCCTTTTAAGTCTTCATTTGTTAGCATTTAGAGAGGGGTGTGTGAATGCTTATTTCTGCTAGTTCCCACAGATGCTGCATGACACAGCAGTCTCCCACTGATGACAGAGATGTAGCTTTTCTACTGTATGACAGTCACACATACACTGTTAGCACACATGTGACGATCTGCAGAGATTTAGGCCCCAATATTAATATTCACAATTTCAATTTTCATTTCCCCTTCGAAACACTGAAATAGTTTCTGCTCCAAGTGATCATTCCTCCTGTCTTGAAAGAGCCCTTCCTCACAAGCTTCAATGTAAGTGATGGAGGATAAACTCCACTGTCCTTGTATGTGAAAATGTGTTTTTAAATGTATCATTCAGTGAACAGTCTGAGGTAAAGCTAATCAATCCAAATTTAATATAATTTTGATATAAAATTCTCTCTGGACAGTGTTTCCATGCTGAGCTACACAGTGTCAGAGCTAGAACAAATATCCAAGGAGGGGACAGGTCTTAAAGAATGGTGGCACAAAATTACTGGCAAGTGGCAATGTAGTCAAGAAGCTACTACAGTGACCCAGCAGACATGACAGTCTACAACACAAGCAGTCACAAACAGTGCTATTTTTGGAAAAGGCATGATTACCAGCATGCCTATGTCATCACAAGTAATGATCATGAAGATCCAACAGCCGTCAGTTTGAATCAAATCCAGCAAAAATTGTCCAGTGTCAGAGATGTCAAATAATAAATATGCCCAATCACGTTGGAAAACGTTTGTCTTATCTCTTCCTCACTACAGTTCAAAATCACGGCTGCTTTCCTCCATATTGACCACGACATAGCGGGTTGAATAAGTTAACAAGCAGAGGTATCAAGATTCAACCTCTGCTTGCTCCATGCTGATTTGTACCACATTTAGCCACCACATCACATGCAGTGACTCTGTAAGTTATTAATTACTAACAGCTGCCTGAACCTCTGATATTTCCCACTAACCTGAACCACAGCATGGATTAACATTCATAAACGAGGACAATGACAAGAAAGTTGGAAGCTCAGACACTCCGTTGTCTGGATATGAAGGGTTCATTTGCAAAACCAGATATTTTTGTTTTTAATTTATTTCTTAACCATTCTTTTGTCGTTGTTTTTGTGCCCTCCAGGAATATTAATCTAACTGGTATTGAGTTGTTTCGAAAATAACGAAAATGTTTTATATTTTCCTAAATCATGTTTTTTTTTTTTAACTGTGCATGCAAATGAATATCAATCAAACTGTTGTTGCTGTTTATTAAATTAAGAATGTCCTTTGCAAATGAACTCTTGATACATCCAAGGGTTTGCTGGCCAGTCAAAGAAAAATCAGTTGCAACTGCCTTCATATGCAGGTTTGGCTTCAGAGGTTTGTTTTACATCAGAGATACCTTTACGTATATACTCATTACTAATGGATGTAGCTTGGCCAGGAGGAGAGGTTGTCAGGTGGTGCCCAACCTCAGAAAGTTTCAGTCATTAGCGTCAACCCTTCAGTTGGCAGGTCAGCAGTGGTGGCCAGGTCACTGCCCCTCTCCTGGAGGCTTCCAGCGAGTGTCCTCCCCTTAGGCCAGAGGAGGCTCTTTCTGCCACTTCTCCCAACCTTAACACATCTGTTTTCCTCTTGTGACCTTTCACTCCAGCTTTTGTCATCAGATTGCACACCAACTGAGCTGGGAATCCTCGTGTTGAAACCACCATGTTGTCCAACTTTTGTCCTGACAATCCACACACTGGACTGTTCTTTCCACCAGGAGGATTTTCTTTACCGCATGACTGCTGAGACCACATGCCAACTTCTGGTCTCAGAGTTGTTACAATACTGTAACTGGGAACAGTTCTCCTCATGTCGACCTGTATGTGTGATGACCAAGACAGGTTCTCAGTGATGGTAATTCCAAGGAACCTGTGTTGTGTAAAAAGGTAGGGCAGGTGTGGTTATTAGCAATTAATAATGACTATTAGTAATTATTAAATTCATAATACAAATTATTAATTAAATCAATAAAACGGAGCACCATGATGGAATCAGGGACCAATAACCACACCAGAAAATAGTCTCAAAAGCAGGGTTCACTTTAAATGTAAATATTAATAAAATATTTAAAATAAAAAAAACAGTGAAGGAAATTAATCCGAGCACAGACCATCACAACCAGCTGTTACCACAAAACATTTGCACAAAATAATCACAGAAAACTGCTCTGTACAATATAATAGAATTTATTAATGTTAGCAAAACTGATAAATGATCAATATTACTTCAATCGACAAACATCTATCATTCAACTACAGCTAAACTATGAAACCAAACACAAAGACAACTCAAGCAACAAACAAACAAGTGGTGTACGTGTGTGTGTCGGAGAGACAAAGAGGGAGAGAGAGAGCCAAGATGGTGGACATGGAGCAAGAGAGAGAGCCAAGATGGCTGATGCGATCTCTTGGAAGATGACGTCACGAAGTGTTCAAGATGGCGGACGTGGCCAAGTCATGCTATGGGCTGGTCAATGGAGGTGACTGCGCGAGGCTTGAACAAACAATGGCGGAACAGCGTCTGTCGACCTAACATGTGTCTTTAATCACAGTGTGGTTAGGACAGAGCTGGACTCTGAGGTTCCGACTTTGGTGTAGGTGCTACTGAAACATGTCTGATGTTATAGCTGCTCATGAGATGTGTGTGTGTTTACCTGAACATATGCGTGTGTGTATGTGTCTGTTAGTAGAGGAAGAGACAGAGAAAAAAAAGCTAACGCTCGGAGAGCAGCAAGGAGGCAGAAACAGATGTGGAGGGAAAATACTTGCCTTTCTATCATTCAGTGGCTGGTGAATGAACTCCGGCTCGAAGTTGACGTGGGTGAAGAAAACCGGGCAAAGCCGGCCACTTTTTGCTGAGGAGAAAGATCCTCACTTCTGCAGGGATGAGAGGCTGGGTTGCGCAGTGTCTTATCTGGATCCGGGACGTGTTTGGTAAACACAGGGCAGTCTTGGCTCGTCCAACGAGGTATAAAACTGCAGCCTAAGCGAAGGTAAAATCCAAACTTTTGGTTGCTCCCTTGTAGTAACCGCTATGCAGGTGAAAGCTAATGCTTCCAGCAACATGTTATGATGGGACTGCCTTCAAATGGGCCTGCAGCTGTTTTTAAGGTTCTCCATGTATCTGGCTGTTGCGCGGAACTGACAATGCATTCAGGTGCGCTTTCAGCCAATGGGAGAAGGGAGTTTCAACCTTGGGGACTGTAGCAACCAGGCACCACCTCCTGGACATTTGGGATTACACTCTTTCCATTGTTTACCAGGCTTTGTTAGTGCAAGGAGGCCACATGTTAGACTTTGGTCTACATGCACGGCACTCTATTGTTAGAACCATGTGGATAGGTCCCAATGCCTGTAACTGTTGACCTGCTCCACCTCAGCTCCACTGATGTAGACAGTGGTGTGTGTCTTTGCCTACTTTTTTCTAAAATCAACAATCAGCTACTTGGTTTTGCTGACAGAGGAGGTGTGACTGCCAATCCAAACTCTCTGGGGTCTACTTGTGAGGAAGTCCAGTATCCAGTTGCAGAGTGTTTAGATCAGCTTCATAGGTGAAATTGTGTTGGATACTGAGCTGAAGTCAACAAACAGCATCCTGATGTAGCTGTTCTTATTGTCCAGGTGTGTGAAGACTGAGTGGAGGCCAGTAGATATGGCATCCTCTGGAGATCTGTTGGTTCTGAGAGCATACTGGTGAGGGTCCAGGCTGACAGGGATGTTGCCTTGATGTGCTGGAGATCCAGTTTCTCAAAGCACTTCATCAGGATTGGGGTGAGAGCCACATGGCAATAGTCATTAAAACTAGACACAGCAGACTTTTAGGTACAGGAATGATGGCTGTCTTGAGGAAGGAGGGAACAGTCTCCTGTGAGAGTGATGTTAGAAATGTCAGTAATAACTTCAGCTAGTGAGTTTTCTAACATCCGCTGTGGTTATTGACAGTGGCCGGTCCTCTGGAGACGGAGTAGACTTCACAGCTGAGTCTTTGTTGAGGAGATGTAATGTGTTCAGCTCATCCAGCAGTGTGACCTCACTCATGATGGGGGCCAGGGGCGGATTGGCCATTGGGAGTACCAGGACTTTTCCCGGTTGGCCGATCAATAATGGGCCGATGGCTGCCGTTTTTTATTTTTTATTTGTTTATTTATTTTTTGCTGCGCCTTGCCATGGTAACTCTCCTGGCCCAGGGGCAGAGACATGCACCGGCCCACAGAGCTCCGCTGCAGCCTGCAGACACGTAATTATCGCGGGAACTCCTTGGTCTTGCAATTCCAGCTGTCCGGCAATGCTGCGCCGTGCCCAACTCAATGGACGATGGAAGACAGAGCAAAACCGTACTGGAGCCGTTCCACAATGGACATGCATCCAGTGGAATTCTAGAGTCAGTCGTGCTCTGGCAGTGTTGTATGCTTCCTTATCACCTGACTGTAAGGCAACTTTTTTGGCTCTGTAAAGAGCCCTCACCTCTACATTTATCCAGGCCTTCTGGTTGGGGAATGGTCTTACTAAATGGGGAGGGCCATCTATGGACTCTCAAAGCACAGAGGAGCCACTGTCTCGTGGCAGTAAGAAAGTTAGAATAATATATATGTTGGATGAGGGCCCACTCTTTAAAATGGAGTCTACTCAGGGCAGTTGTAAAAACTTCATAGAACTTGCAGTGTCTCTCTGTGATGTCAAAGGCCCTCTAAAAAGTTTTAAATTGAATCACCGTAATAGACGAGAGGGGAGATTGGGAACAATAATCTACATGAAATTAAATTTCCTCCAGTGCTCAGGTTCCACCCGCTCACGTTCAAATATAGAAGCCATTTGTGACTTGGAAAAGAGAAGGAGGGGGGGGGGGGGGGGGGGGGGAGTGCTTGCGGTACTTGATGATTTGATCATGCTTTGAAATGTTAATAGGACAAAATTTGAATATGATCCCTCTTCAAAATAAGCAGGGCCAGGGAGGGGCATATTGTGATTGGAGGGGTTAGTGTTTATCCTGTGCTGGGGCTCCGCTCTCTCCTTCAGAGAGGTTTTCTCTGGCAACGATGATCCAAACCAGCTCAAATAAAGGGCCACACGGTTCAAGAAATGGATGAGTTTCTGTCACCCTGAGAACTTCAGCAGCCAAGCCCCCAAAACAGCATAGGAAAACATGGCAGCCCCTGCAGGGCCCTGAGTCAACAGGCCTCCTTCCTCTGCTGGATGCCAGCAGCTGCTTTTCCAATCACAGGAAAACCAATCAGCAGCCAGTTGTGGACACAGTGCAGCACACTGCTATCTTAACACTCCTTCTCTGACACACACAATTACAAAATGCAGCGATCTGATATATAGGGACAATATCAGTCTAATCAGTGGTGGAAAGGGGTACTCAGATCATTTACTTAAGTAAAAGTACCAATACCACTATGTGAAACCACTACTCCATTACTAGTAATGGATCTCTTGTTCACAATCCTTCTTTTTTTCCAGTTTAGTTTTTATTGATGATTCCAACATTTATAAGCATATACATTACGAACAAACAGCCAAACCCAAAACAGAATGATGCAGAAAAGAAAATCACTGGTTTGAGAGTTACACTTTTAGCAGTCCATCCATTCTCTCAGCTTCATTGACTCAATCAGCTAGTCCTTTCCATAGCCTGCACTGCTGTTAATAAACATCATATCTCTGTTCACTTCAAACCTAGCAAGGACAAAACACCCAGGCATAAACAGAGTAATGTAGTTCATGCTGTTGAATGCAGCCAGGACTGAACTGATTTGTACATTGGGGCACCAAAACAACCTCTCCATAAATTAATGGCACAACACAGGAGGGCCAACTCCTCAGGTCCAGACTCTGCTGTCCACTTACATCTGAAGGAGAAAAATCATTCCTCAGGACAACAATGTAAACATGTTGGCCAGAGAAGACAGATGGTTTGAAAGAGGAACCATCAGCAGTGGTTAAGCTGCCTGGGGAGGGAACTCAGTACTGCACTGTAGGTGGGTGTTGTTCCAGTTTGACAAAGATGGATTCTTTTACTCCTCTTTCAAACCATCTGTCTGGACTGCTTGGACTGTGTCATTCCTGTCACGTCTTGGTGTGTGATCTTGTAATGGTGACCCCCCTCGCTGATCAGTTATGTAATGTGCATGACAACCGCAAGACTCTAAATTACAAGACAGACAGGTGTGTAGTGTGTCGGCGTGTGTAGTCAGCGGCTCTCGCCCCTTAACCTCCAAATTGTTTGATATTGTGTCATTTATATATCAGTATTTAACGGCGGGTGTGTAGCCCTAGAGGGCACATTTTACCCCTCCCTTGAGGCAAGATGTGTCATTGGACAGCTTTTTTATTGGTCATTGTTCTGAAACCATCATAGTTAGATAACTTGTTTTAATTTCCATGTGTAGCACACTTGAATGAACCACAGTGTGCTTGAAGTTGTATGTTGCTTTATTTTCTTTTGCAAACACAAACATAAGGCAGCATTGTAAATCATGCCCTCCTCTCTGAGCTCCATCAGAACAACACAATGCATGTATTGACCTGTGCTGACCAACAGTGACCCTAAACCACAAACTCCCCCTTGTGGTGAAACTCTGGAATTACAATGCCTAACTCTTTTCCTTTGAGCCACAATAATTAGTTGTAAATAATACATAAACGAATTAAACAATCACTAAACAGTCAATATCAAAATAAATAACAAATATGTAGGGAGGTGTCCTTTTAAGCCACTGTCCCACACATGGGTACACAACAACCTGATGTATATACTGTGTAAGAACAATAACTATCTGAGACAAATACACTTTTATTTTTGCAGTAAAGTAAAATAAATACCCTCCGACAGTCTTCGAGTAGACAGACTGTTCTAAAAGCAGGTGTTTAATGGTCAGGCCATATTCTTTCACAATAAAAAGTGTAGTTACACCATGACAAAGACTTTTGTGATTTGCTTCCATGTTCAGGGACAATCTGCACGTCATTTACTCAACAACATGAACTAACCTGTGTGTCCCACAGTTGACCATTTTCATTCAGTCTGCGGATGGCCTGAAGCCACAGATCTCCTTTTACACTGCCCTTCATTCTTTGGGGAGGTGAAGAAACTGTGGTGTGTTTAATGTTTGATGTGTGACTGTTTTCACTCAAAAGGGGGTGTCGTCGTTCTGGTGATAGGAAAGTGATGAATGGCTACTCTCATCTGTACCTGCCAACACTCCCGATTTTCCGTGGAGGTCTAACTATTTTTGACCCTTTCTCCTGCTGGGCTCCTGTTTGTTAATGTATCCTTAAGTGAGCAAGTTTTAGGCGAATGTGTGTGATTGCTGTGATGACACACACATGCCAAGTGTACATGATTATCATGTGATATATGTGATGTCAGATGCAATGTCAGGTGTGTTAGTATGGACAGAGACTGCACTTAAACGCTTGTTTGGGGAGACTGTTTTGGTTTTAAAACCCAGTTTTCAAAAATCCCTGTGTATGTGGAGTAGGTTAAAGAAAGCCGTGAAGGCACATTTATCCAGTTAACTTACACCTGGCTTCACCTGGTTCAAATCCCCAACCCGGCTTGGCCAACCTGAAATGTATAAAACCAGAATGCACTGACTAGATTAGGACAAGCCTCACTATTTCTGTTAGCCTGGAGTTCTGAATTCTGAATTTGTGTAATAGCCACCTGGCTGTGATCTGATTACAATGAAAGCCCAACCACCTCCAAATGTGGTCTGGCCGATCCAGTCACATTTTGATTGCAATGCATTTTGTGTAAATTTACACCTCAGTTAACTAGTTTTTATTTCTGAGATCACAGATACCCCATAAAAATGGCTTGGGTGTAAAAATGGGTGATATGACTTGCCAGCATAAAACTATGATCCAGCTGCATCCACTGCATTTCTGTGAATGAAATACAATGACTGGGAAGCTATCATATTGCCATTGTGAAGAAAAAATTATATATTATATATTGACTGTTCATGGAAGAGGGAACTAAACTCTCTAGGACTGGATTATTTCATAATATTAAATGAGAATCAATGTGATCTTCATCATTCAAGCTACGGTCTGTGTCATCGTTGACATATCTGAGGAGTAGTGCTGCACCGGTCAGAGGTATCATGATAAGACTGACTTCAAGGTTTGCACAGTTTTTACCTATCAGCCCGTATCACACATACAGATGAGTAAAGCCCTGATACTTTGATCATCCCATCTGCCTGAGATCTTTATTGAAGAGGTGTGGTCAGATGAACAATCTGGAATCTGTCAACACTTCGGCTCCCTCGGCCGGGGATTCCTTCTGTAGCCTGGCCGCTCTGGAGCCGCTCCACATGGAAAGTAGTGCGCAGTGGAAACTGGCAGCCAAAAAAACTCAGACTTTGCAGTCCGCAACTCATCCAGATTAGCATTCCTTCCCCCTGACACATAGGATGAGGAGCACATTATCATCTGACCAACAGGGGACGCACTTCAGGCCAGGGTGAGGGGGCTGCGGTGGAAATAATCCTCCCCTGAAGAAGAGGGTGATTCGGGAGGGGGTGTGGAGTTCGGCAACACTGTGTGGCCAATGTGCACTTTACACACCTTTATGTTGAAAACTGGGCAGAAGTGCTGAGACATTAAATCACTCAAATCAAGAGGAACCTCATCAAAGCTGAAATTCTTCACAAAAAACAAAGAGGATGTTTTTCCTTTTTCATTTGCTCCAGCATTCCCATCATTAAATCATAAAACGCCTGGACGGCGATACAGCCAAAGGTCTGCTCAGCCAGTGAGGGGGAGGGACAGGAGTGAGGAAAGAGAGAGGAGTGAAGAGGAGGTTGCCAGTTCATCAGTGGGGGTGTCGGGTGGGAGGGTTACTGCTGGCTGCTCAACAGTAGCATTCTTTCACACGTAGCTGGAAGTAATCAGCGATGGAGGCTAGAACCAAACTCTGAGCTCCTTCTGTTTGCTTTGGGCTGCACCTCCACTCTCTTCCCCCTGCCTCCACCCCCTCATGCAAAGGTTTCTCTTTGAGCCCACCTCCTCCTGCCTCTGTATAACTCCCCCCCATCCATCCGTCCACACCAATCCACTCCAAATGATCTCAACACTGTTGCCTAATCAGAGTGCAACTGATCCTCACGGTTCCATCCTTCCTGCAGGAGAGGACAGTCAAAAGAGAGAACAAAAGAAGGTGAGAAGAAAGAAAAGACTATACGGTTTAGTTTGTGGGGGAGAATACGGGCCGAGGAGAATTCACAGATGGCTTGTCAGGCAATTATCTTTTCTCGGCTAACTGCATCCACCAGCAATTTCTCCCCTGGACTGGAACACACTATATTTCTCAGACCATGTTGAGCACAGACAGAAGTCATCAGTTCGGAGTCAGGCACACTCTACAGGGGTAAAACAGATGCTGTAGGTTAATGCTTCCTTGCTGATGTCGAGAACAGGATGTTGCATAAGTCTCGAATCCCAATTGAATTCAAATGGCCTCGTTGGCACTATAAAAGCAGCTGCAGAGCTGCCAGAGCTTTTTGGACCATCACTTTATATGTTGGAATGAGGACAGCCATGGGTGTAGTCATAACTGTTTCATTGCAGCAGGATACATTGTTTGTGTCCCTGTTCACTGCCCCGGCCATGTTAACCTTTCCTTCATGCATTGTAAGACCCTTCAAGTCCTCCTCAGATCTCACGTCTTCTCTTTTTTTCAGACAAAGAAAAAATGAAAAATGAAAAAATGAAAAAGAATTTCTCATGAGATATTAATATTTTTTATTACTGAAATGAAGATTGACGGTTCTTTGGAGAAACCTCAGAAATGCTTTCCTGAGTGGGCGGCGCGTTGTACATGTTTCACTGACGGCTGAGCCAGCACTGACACAATGTAAACAAACTGTCAGTAATTGTAGCTTCCAAGCCTCGGACAGACAGCGTTCTGTTAGCAACACAAACCGGCAGCAGTATCTCGTCTCTTGGGAGTCTGAAACTTGTTTACATTGAGCATGTGATTTACATACTCAGCCCCTTCTGGACTTTCAAGAGCCGCAAGTAAGAAACGAAGTGGGGAAGAAATGTGCATTAATAGAAGGTACAGGGACGGACAGAGTACTACAATATTTTAGTAAAGGTAAGGTTACTCAAAGTTGTGACTTAGATAAAAGTAAAAAGTAGGTCAGTTAAAATGACTAGAAAAACTAGAATGTGTGTGTGCATTTTACTCTTTTATGGTACAAACTCAAGGATTGATTGATACACCATCCGTCTCCACACTTCAAACTTGGAAGCTGTATGTTTTGCCAAAAAAGAAATGGACGAACAGTAGGAATTCTATGTCTTGGTAATGTTGTGTAACTATGATTACCTGTAGCACCCAGAAACAACCTCGCTCGAAGCTGTAACATTGTTGGCCCGCTGGTCAGTTAGGCCGAGGCTAACATGGATCAGATTCCTGCTTGACCATGTTTTCGGTTTAAAACTTGTTATTGTGGTGGCATAGAAGAGCAGCTGATTCGTTTACAGATATTTCCTGGTTGCAAAAAGCACCCACAAAGCCTGCTCAGTCCTGTAGGAACTGACCAAACAGAGCAGACTTGGCTTTTCAGGAGGGGGGCCTCAATGATGACATATACAACATTCACTGCCACACGACATCGCACTAGAGCACCAGCCTCTCAGACCAAAAAAAATTTAAAACACAAAACAAAGAGAACTTCTGGTGAGTGCTTCAAGATGGCAGCATAGATCCCCTAACTCTCCCAGGCAGTTTGACATTAAACTCCACCAAAACACAAATATTGCACTTAGAATAAACTAAAACGACCTAGAATGAGTGGGGTTAAAAGCAAGAAAGCCAATGATGAGGGGAAAGAAAAGAAAACAACGAATGACAGCAAACCCAGGGTGGGAAGGATGGAGTCAGGTGGCGAGGAGGGCGATTTAACCATCGCTAAAGCTATCCAAAACAGCTAACACCGAGCTAAAGGACGCTCTGCTTTATTCTCTTAAACAACAGAGACTGCTTCAAGCCAAAGTCACGGACCTTGGGGGAAGATCTTGCCGTAACAATATCCGCATATATACGGCATTAAAGAAGGTACAGAGGGAAGCTCAATGCTAACTTTTATTGAAAACGGAGCTGACACTCGACAGAAACTCGGACCTGCAAATCCAGCAAGCCAACTGGTCACTCGGCCCTAAACCTCAAGATGGAACCGTCTCATGGTCTATCCTGGTCAATTTCCAGAGATATGGTACCAAAGACAAAATACTAAAACTGGCTTGGGCTAAGAAGATCCCTTGTGAGGGAAAGGTGGTCGCCTTTTCACACGACTTTCCTGCAGAGGTGAATAACAAACTGAGAGTATAAAGACATAAAGAAAATCCTAAAGGAGAAACAGGTCTGCTTCCAGACACCGTACCCTGCCAAGATGAGGATTCACTGGGAAAACGGACCCCGCGTCTATAACAGTGCAGGGAAGGGATCCGATGATATGAGAAGGAGAGGCTACATCGTGGACCCGCCGCCACAAACCACGACCACCGACTGGGAACAGAGGCTCAGCGGAGGCGCACACTGGAGCCTTCCTATGTTTCTGTAGGAAGAAGGGAGCGATGTGAGATGACCGCGATACGTTCTCTGATGTTGATCCCCAGAAACCTCAAACTGTTCACCTGCTCCACCTGAGCTCCACTGAGTTAGACAGGGGTCAACAATCAGCTCCTTGGTTTTGCTGACATTGAGCAGTAGATTGTTCTCTGTGCACCACTCTGTAAGATTGTTTCGTCCCGACAAGAACTCCCATCGTTGCTTGTAATGTGGCCGATGATGGTGATATCGGCTGCATACCTCACAATAGAGTGCTCCTGATGACTAGTAGTGCAATCATGGATGTATCCTCTGAAGAATAAAGTAAATAAAGTAAATATACACATTTAATAAAGTAACTTCTTTATGATCCATAGTAATATAGCGATGCCCCTCTTGTGCCTTGATTTGTGGGGGGAATAAAATGTATTAATAAACCCTATATTTAATTGCTCATGCTCTGCATTAGAGAGATGTGTCTGTTGCCAAAAATCACTTGTTTAATTTCCATTTTCATTTTAGTAAGAACTTTTTCACTAGATTATGTTACCCATTCGCATTGAGTGTTATTACCTTTTATTCCTGATAGTACATTTACTGTGTTTTTTCAGTTCTTGATGGTCCACTGCAACCTAAAACATATCCCCCTTGAACTTGGATATAAACAAGTACAAAAATGTGGACAAAACAGAACACAGACCAAACAACACTCAGCTCTTCTATGGCAGCTTTTTATAGTTCTCCCAGTTTCATGATAGCATCCTCTCTTAAGCTAAAGGTAGTCACTCTAATCAATCAAAAAGAGAGGGAGGATAAAGGCTACATCAAAACATTTTCAGATTACCAGCATGCCTGTTGTAGCTTAATGGGGTCATCCCCGCTCCGTCAGTGCTGTTGAGATCAGGTCTCCCGAGGGCTGTGGCCAAAAGTGCACAGCTTCGGTCTTATTTGCTCCAAGTGAGAAGCTTGCTAGTGATGCCGCTCTCCTTATGGGAAATCCTTTCTTCTGCATGTCATCGGCAGCCTCTCTTGCGTTGTTGTAGATCGAAGGTCTGCCATGCAGATACACCTTTAGCTGGGCAGGCAGCTGGGTCTGAAGCCGCACTCCTCTATCCTTGAGTACTCCTCTTATTCAGCATACTGTCTTCTTTTCCTCATTATTTCTCTCGGGTAGTCCAAAGTCAAAATAGACTCCTCTGTCTCGTCTGTCCTTTTTCCACACCGTGGATGGAACCTGGTCTTTGGGTTTTGTACTCCAAAAGGTTTATCACTATGGATCTCAGTGGAACATCCCGGGGTGGTCGCGGGCCCAGAGCTCTATGGCAACGCTGTCTTTTCAGTTCAATCTGAGAGTCAACACTAACTTAAAAAAATAGGCCACAAAGGGATGCCTTAAATAAGGATGTTATTTCACTGTGATCATAGTTGAAAGTCGGTCACTTTTGTTTCCATGAATTCCTGTGCCCGTTTCATTTGCAGGAGCACCTCTTCATGTGTGATGTTGCACTGCCTCTATTTCAGCAACATGCTGCTCTGCTTCCGACTCGTGTTGTAGTGGATTTTGGCTAGTGAATACTGACTATTCTGTAATACAATATTTGTTGTATGTTACTTAGACACAACTAACTTAAAATTAGTCCTGGGATGCCCAACCACTTCATTGCTGAAAAAGTAGATGCAGTGGTAGGTTACCTTGCATTTTTCCTTCAGATTGTTGTGGGGAAAGACGAGTCTGTGAGGGTATTTGTAAAGTTTGTGCAGCAGCACTATTTGAACATAAACTTTGCCCTCCTGTCTTTCTGACCAGACTTTCTGGTTTAAGTCAGTCATCTCAGTTACCAGTCTCTTCTCCATTGCCGACATGGCCAGTGTATTCAGCCTGTCTTGGGGCAGTGTGTCTGAGAAAAGTTTTAACTCTCTTCACGGTTGAGAAGCACCTCTCAGCTTCTGCTGTGGTCATGGGTGTGGTGATGAGGATTTTTAAGAGAGTAACAGTCTCTGAAAATACTTCCTTAAAATTATTCTTTATGAACAGCTGGTAGAGGTCCACAGCACCATGACAGGCTCTGAACTCTTCTTTGTTGTAGATGAGATTAAGCTCCGTCTTCAGCTTGCTTCCATGGAGCATGGGGTAGGCCTTCAAGGTGTTGCTCGATGCATCTTCAGGAAATGCCATCATGTACTGTCCAAACCTGTCCCCCTGCAGCAAGGTGGTACTGACCAGGTGGTTTGTGAATGAGAAGTGTGAGAAGTTTTTGACGTTCCCTTAAATACAGTGGCGTTCTGAAGATGCTCTTTTAACACTCCATCAAGGGAAGTAACGGAATCCACTTACCCACAGAATATCTGAGGTTATCAGAGGTCTCATTCTCATCATTATGCAAAGCCAACTCAAAGGATCCGCAAAATATCACACAGTCTATTACTCTTGACAGGATATGTCGATTTTTAGTCACCTCTTCGTTGTGCCTTTCAAATGCCAATCCTGTAGCCTTCATCTAGCTGTTCAGCAATGCTAAGTCTTCCCAAAAATTGAGCTTCATACTGTTGTCTAGATGGCTGTGACTAATTTCATGTCTTTTGCATTTTTCAAACAGATATTTTAACTCTTGTAGCCTGGCCGTAGTCCACAATGCTTCAATGACGACACTTTGAAATAGCACACACAGAAAGCAATAAAATGCATTACTTTGGCCACATCCAGCTAGCCTACTCCTTTAGTCATTACACGAGCGGGAAAAACCCCGGGTCTAAGCTCGTCCTCGATCACTTGCCTGCTGTTGAATGTGTAGATTGGGTGGGTGCGGTTCAAGTTCCCTTATCCTCTTTTTTCCTCCAGTGAACGCCTTGTGAAAGGATGATTTTGTAAGGAAATTACCGAATTTTCCTTTGTTTCCACGGGTCAACTTGTAGTCCACCTCACTTGAAAGAATCGGTTTTGCTTGCTTGCTAACGTAATGCTAATCTTGTCAAGTGAGCAGGTGTCACGCAGCCGAACTTGACAGACAGCGTTGCGGTTGAGAATTGTCCAATCATAGTAGATTACATAACAGTAGCTTTCATTTGGCTGCCGTCCTTTACGCAAACGTATATGTATTCACACAGAAAATAACCAAAAACAAATTATAACACATTTATAATGAATGGTGACATACGATGACAGAACACCAAGCACATTTGATTCCATGATTATTTCGAGATTAGTTTATATTTAACGTTTTAAGTTTATGAAGTATTATTAACACATAAGACCTCTATATGGGGCCGGGGCATTAACGAACCGCTGCTCTGCTGCTGCTCTGCTGCTGCTCTGCTGCTCTAAAGAAAGTAAATGGAATAATGAAGAAGGAGTATTATCTCAGAATTCTTCAGGAAAACCTAAAATCTCTTGGGTGCAGCTGGGTGTTCAACAGGACAATGATCCCAAATATTAGAATCACTGTATGTATGTTTTTGATCCAGCAGGTTTGATCACATGTTCAGAGGATCTATAATAAATTCATTACTGAACCAAACTTCATGAATGTTTTTGTGACAAAGTAGTTTGTGTTCCACTCATTCATCACAGAAACATGAGAGCTGTAGGAATCATTGGAGCTGAAGACTGACATGATGAACATGTTCTTTATGAGTGGATGGAAACTTTTCACAATGACTGTGTATTGGTCCGCTGCAACTCAAGAGAGTAATTGGACATTTGTATGGCAGCCTATTGCTGCCACTATAACAACAGAATATTTGCAGTGCCTTGTTAAAATGAAAAATGAAATGATAAAACTTTTAGATTAAGATTAAGATCTTTAACATCTTATTCCAAGATATTTTTGATATTTCCATGTTATTATGACATATTTTCTCACGATACTCAGTACATTTTGTTATAACACCATGTCACTTTATCTTGTTATATCGCAAAACTTTTATTTCACAAACCAACATACTTCATTAAAAAAAACTTCTGTATGACATGGTAAGCTGATATGCTGTTCTAACATGGAAGTTCAACAAGAAGAAAGGTCCATCATTTTCTGAAGACACGCTGAAGCCCGGAGAAATCTTAACACGTGATGATGTGGACATGTGGATAGGTGTTTTTACAGTATGTTTTATTGCTGTGGGTTGCCTTAGTTTTGTTTACCCCCAATATGTAATCATTGTGATTGTCATTGATCAGGCTACAACTCAGTACCAGTCTGCACAGATGCACAGTGTCCCAACTTCTGGCCATATAGCCTCATAATGATGTAGAGTGAGTTAGGAGGAGATGGTGGGGGAAAGCTTCTTGAGGATCCAGCTTCTCAGCAACTCCATCTCAGGCTGGGAGAGCTGGTGGTACAGGCCTGGGAATGAATGAAAGGTAGTGGTCATGCCAGCCTTCCTTAGCAGCACTGATGTGTCCTCCCCCCACTGATGCAGCACAAGGTCATCACTGGTCCCATGGCACTGGAGCAGCTCAGGTAGGGACAGTCCAGTTCTGTGCCGCTCCTCCACTGCCTTTTAGCACACAAAGCAAAATATGTCTAAAAGTGGTACTACTCATCTCATCAAGGTGCAGGATGATTTTTTAATAACTATCTATTGCATTATTATCATGATTACATTACTAGTGCTGTGCTTGTTCAAGCTGAGCCTAGTCAGAACAGGCCTTTGCTGATGGCAGCATGACGTTCTCGAGAACTGCTCAACGAAACTACTTCACACTCCACACTGACTGCAGAGCGTTTTCAAAACATTAATATTAAAACTATAACCAGAGGTTACATAGCTGTGGGTATAAAGAAGTCTAGTGCTGCGCCTAACAATTATTTTATCTAATGATTCTTTTTTCAATTAGTTGATTAAGCTATCAACTAAATTATTGATTATTGTGCAGATTATTTTTGATTCTTGATTAATGACCTTTAATTGACCCAAAATAAATATAAAAAACTTCTCATTAATATTTAATTATTTTATTTAATCATCTAATCGTCATTTTATTGTGTCACATAATTACTATGTTATGATATTTATAATAACGATAGATGTCAGATGTCTTATCAGAAAAATACTGGAGCTCAAATTCTGAAGATTGCTGTGACACAAATTAATTTAATCACTGAATGTCATAGAAACTGGAGAATCAGTGCTTTTGCTTGAAAGTTAAAATGGTTATGACATGGATCTATTTCAACACCGGAGTAATATACGTACATTTAAGATCATCACTGGTAAATGTATTTGTGCATCAGTGTGGGGCAGGGAAAATAATTACTAACAGACCCTTACAACAGTCTGTGGTGTTAGTTGAAGGTATTTTCTGTGTATTGGAAATGTGTTTATAAAAAAGGAATATGAGTAGAGATGTCCTGAGCCATTTCTAAAAATCGCTATCAAGCCCACATCTTTTAAAAGATCAGTATTAGCTCATGAAGCTTATCGAAATCCGATCCTTTCTTGACTCATCAGTGTTTGGTCCATATTCAGCCTGCTAGTGTTGCAGCGCTGTTTCCCTCCTCAATGACGGCCAGCGCAACCATGCAAGCACTCCACTGCATATGAGACTGAAAATTAAAGTGTGAGTGTGAAAAATGACTTGGACACACTGATGTGAGAGACAATGAGCTCTGGATTAGCAAATAGAGGCAGTGTACAAAACATTCAGGTGGCAGCTTTCCATTTAGTGAGTGTCCTATTCAGAGGTGAAAGCTAGGGTTGCAGGGTACTGGTTTCATTTACTGTTGCTTGGCAACATGTGATCGTTGAAATGTTCTCGTCACATACATCAACAAGATAGGTCGATAGGTCGATAGGTCGATAGGTCCCTAATGGTACTGCGGTATTTTGTCCCAGGGCTGTGGCTGGAACGGTCGGAGCAGGGGTGCCCGAACTATTTCCCTTGTAGGGCTAAAACTGAAAAATTAATAGTGACCAAGGGCTTAAAGCAAACACCTATTGTATTGTTTTGTATTGTAAAATTGTAAAATGTAACTGGAAGACCTGAGAGGCAAGTGAGAAAAAAAAATCTGGTGAGCCAATCCCTAAGTCTGATCGAAAATGTTGTCTTTTCTGTGTTTATGACTTAAAAACAAGTAAAAAAATGCCGGGACATTCTTTCTTAATTTCTCACCCACTGTGCTCAGATTATGAAAAGTCATTGATAATGGGGGATTATAAATATTTAAAGAAGATTTGCACCTCACAAAAAATAGAACAGCATAGACAGTGATTCATATTAGAATTTTCTATCCTATGTTTTGGGATTTTTTTTTTGCTGGAAACATCTGACGAGCCAAATCAAACCTTATGGGAGCCAACCTCTGGCGCCACTTTTGCCAGCCCTGGTTTAGAGGATGTCGACGTCTGAGTTTTCCCTAGACAACCTTTTCTGACTGCTGGTGTCTCTTTCTACACTGAACAAAAATATAAACGCAACACTTTTGTTTTTGCTCCCATTTTTCATGAGCTGAACTCAAAGATCTAAAACATTTTCTATATACACAAAAGACCATTTCTCTCAAATATTGTTCACAAATCTGTCTAAATCTGTGTTAGTGAGCACTTCTCCTTTGCCGAGATAATCCATCCCACCTCACAGGTTTGGCATATCAAGATGCTGATTAACAGCATGAATATTGCACAGGTGTGCCTTAGGCTGGCCACAATAAAAGGCCACTCTGAAATGTGCAGTTTTGGAATTGTGTACAGATCCTTGCAACATGGGGCCGTGCATTACCACGCTGCAACATGAGGTGATGGTCGTGGATGAATGGCACAACAATGGGCCTTAGGATCTTGTCACGGTATCTCTGTGCATTCACAATGCTACCAATAAAATGCACCTGTGTTCGTTGTCCATAACATACGCCTGCCCATACCATAACCCCACCGCCACCATGGGCCACTCGATCCACAACGTTGACGACGCCTCACATGCTGTCTGCCATCTGCCCTGAACAGTGAAAACCGGGATTCATCCGTGAAGAGAACACCTCTCCAACGTGCCAGACGCCATCGAATGTGAGCACTTGCCCACTCAAGTCGGTTACGACGATGAGCTGCAGTCAGGTCGAGACCCCGATGAGGACGACGAGCGTGCAGATAAGCTTCCCTGAGACAGTTTGTTCAGAAATTCTTTGGTTATGCAAACCAATTGTTGCAGCAGCTGTCCGGGTGGCTGGTCTCAGACGATCTTGGAGGTGAACATGCTGGATGTGGAGGTCCTGGGCTGGTGTGGTTACACGTGGTCTGCGGTTGTTAGGCCGGTTGGATGCACTGCCAAATTGTCTGAAACGCCTTTGGAGACGGCTTATGGTAGAGAAATGAACATTCAATTCACGGGCAACAGCTCTGGTGGGCAAATGGTGGTCACACCAGATACTGACTGGTTTTCTGACCCCCCCCCCAATAAAGCAAAACTGCACATTTCAGAGTGGCCTTTTATTGTGGCCAGCCTAAGGCACACCTGTGCAATAATCATGCTGTCTAATCAGCATCTTGATAAGCCACACCTGTGAGGTGGGATGGATTATCTCGGCAAAGGAGAAGTGCTCACTAACACAGATTTAGACAGATTTGTGAACAATATTTGTGGGAAATGGTCTTTTGTGTATATAGAAAATGTTTTCGATCTTTGAGTTCAGCTCATGAAAAATGGGAGCAAAAACAAAAGTGTTGCGTTTATATTTTTGTTCAGTGTATTTCTCCAACAATGGCCTCTTAAACAACATACAGTATCCAGAGAGCTTCGTTTTGACATCTTTGTTTCAATGATCTGTCACCAACTGCCAGATCAATGGCTTAAAGGCAGCATGTTTTTTAATTAATTTCAATTGTGTAAGAAGTAATGAGAAATAATGCTGCTAACTCATATTTCTTATGATTTTGTTGGGTTGGATTTATCTGGGCACACCCGTGGCTATGCAGCTGATGCCACATATTAAGGACTAAATATTATTTTGTCACCTAAAAGGGAACTTTCTGTCCTTGGTATGTAATTCATCACTTTTTGCTCTTTAAAACGACTTCCAGGGGAGAGGGAACGAGCGGCACTGATTTGTGACAAAAAGCAACAGGGGGTATCTGAATTTAAAGTGATTAACAAAACAAAAAAATCAGCTTGCAGAAGCTCGCTCCAACTGTGTTTCAAGTCAACTTTTATAGTTTAAATCACGGTATTGTTAATGTTCTCACTATTAGCGACCAGGTTAATGTTAGAGTCACTTGTCAATTGAAGCGTGTAGGTTGGTATGTCGGAGGTTGTTTCCGTTTGATGTAGCGACGGGGATACTGGAAGAAGTAACACGCAGCTAGCGGAAGGAAGACGCCAATTCCACCTGAAATAGGTGTCCAATGACAGGCTTCATACCAACAGTCTACATCCTGTCAGCCAGACTCAGTGTAAGAAACACTTACCTATTTCTGCTTCCAACAATATTCAATCTCTTTTCGCTATATTTGGTCTCCACTAATTCCTGAGAGAAATATTTAACTCTTAAACTGCTCAATCTTCCACTACATTCATCAGCGAGTCTCTAACTGTGTCTGTCTGCTGTTTGCTACTGCTGATGACCCTTTAAATGTATTCACAAGTTACAATCCATCCTTTAATTTGATAGAAACTGATGATTGCTGATGTACCTGAAAAGCAACAGACTCCTTGTTGAGAAAGCTTGATAGTGCAAAAACTCCTGCCACGTCAGGGTGGTACCGACACACCAGGTGGAGGGCCATGGCCCCGCCCATTGAGAATCCCCCTTTGTTTATGTAAAAAAAAGAGAGAGAGAGCCATTAACTGCTGCTGAATCACCTGGAAGCACCAACTGAAGTTTTTTTTTTCTTTGAACAAGAATTAGTAGAATAAGAAAAAAGTCCCATCATCAACACATTCATCTCCATATGAGTAACAGGAGCTTGCTCATGGCACTTTATGCAGTCAGAGGTGGAAAATACTTCACTTCACAAACATTAAGATGGATAGGAGTCCTCAGTTCCACATCATCAGGTTTTTTTTTTTTTTTGCCATGGAATAAGCAGCCGCTCATGAGAATGTCCTTAATCTCACACATCTGGGTACATCTGGGCACACTGCGTACATCTGGGAAAGTGTGCAAGTACCCATCATCCTGTCAGAGAGTTGAGGAGCGAGGGAGTGAAAAAAGAGGGGGTTGAAGAGATGAAGTGAGGAGAGCTGGAATTCACAGTTATGGCCCAACGAGTCCAAAATGAAACTGACATGCAGAGATCTGAACGTGAGCATTTACACTCAAACTGTGTGGTTTAGTGAAGTCATCTGTGTGCGTGTGTGTGTGTGTGTGTGTGTGAGTCAGTGTACATACATGATTAAAGCTATTCACGTAAACAAAATAAATCTGTATAAAAGGATGAACTTGTGTTGCTGCAGCAGCAAAAACAGACACAGTTAAGGACAGATAAACACAGTGTTCTATTAAAAATGATGAGATAATAACAGACCCTGCTTCTGCTCATATCAAGTGTTCATAGTATGATTATCAGCCAGAGTAAACTCACATCATATTAACTAGTGATTACTGAAATAAGATTAAAACAATCTCGACAGCATCGAAGTATTAAAGTTTAAGAATAATTAACTGTGAAGTGCATTTACATTTACATTTAGCAGACGCTTTTGTCCAAAGCGACTTACAATAAGTACAGTTGTCACAAGAAAGAAACCACAACATATCACCATTGATAAAGTAAGAATGAAAAAATAGAAACAATTTTCAAGCCCTCGTCTGAGCATAGTAGCTGCTGCAACGGTTTAGTCGCAGAGGCTGGGTGTCCAGCCAAGAGCGAGTTGCAGTAGTCCAGGTGGGAGATGACCAGCGCTTGGACCAGGAGTTGCGTTGCGTCTTTTGTGAGGAAAGACCGGATCCTGTGGATGTTGTGGAGGGCAAATCTGCAGGATCGGGCCACAGCAGTGATGTTGGGGGTGCAGGATAGTCTGTCGTCGAGGATTACGCCCAGGTTCCTCGCAGTCAATTGAAGGAGATACTGTGACATCCTCGACAGTGTCTGACAGGTCCATGGGCAGTCTTTCCCCAGGATGAAGAGGAGTTCAGCTGTCCAAGTGGAGATGTCTGCCAGACATTCCGAGATGCAACATGGGTGTCGGAGGATGGGGGATGGGTGGTGATTTAATGAGTAGAAAAGGGGGGCACTATTTTCAGTCTTCTGCTCCAGCTTACTGTGTGCTGAACCATTCACTGCTGTCCATAATCTGCTGAAACACAATGTGAGAAACTACTGGAAATAAAGAAAAATGTCCAGCAGTGAGAGCAGCCTCTCTGCTGCACTGTTAGCTCCGGCAGGTCCATCGTTGTACAAGACGCTGAGCGGAAGCAGAGCATTTGAGGTAAAACACACTGAGCAGAATTATTTTCTTGTTATGTGTTGAATTCTGCGGTGTGTGTTTGTTAGCTGAATGTAGGACGGGTTCAGGCCCAAGCAGAGGACACCATAGAGAGGTAATGGACGGGAAATGTCTTCTCTGTAGAAAAGAGCAGAGCTCAAGATTGAGCAGACATGCGCAGAAGCACCTCCACACTAATACTTCTTTCATAAAGAAAACAATCTCCATCCAGACAAGCCTTTTAGCACGGTCTCCGAAATGATCTCCATCTATACTAATGCCTTGGCCAAACTACAATACTTTTTCAAAATTGCCAGATTGCTGTGCTGGGGCTTTTTGTCAGCGATTTCCAAAAACTACCAGCAACTGGAGAAGAAGGGCTAAAAACCCTTTAGTTTGAACTTGGCTTAACACACCTGAAAAGAAATGCCACATGCCCATTCAAGTACATTCAGGGAATGTGAGCACTGGTGATAACAGGAAGCAGAATGTCTTGGCAGTCTAAAAGGGTCACATGAGAGGCCTGACGATTCAGGGACGGACACGTTGTGACTGATAAGATCAATAAATAAGTCAACGTGAGTGTCTGCTTCATACTTTCCAATCGTCTCTGTTTCTGCCGTCCAGGCTACAACACAATCCCAGACTCTTCAACCTAGAACTGGGTCAGCGACATTTCCAAAAGTCTCTGTTGTAAGGGTTTTAAAACACTGCAGTAGTGTTGACCTACAGGCGTAAACCATAAGTGTATTATTTGGCTTAAGATTGCTCTATCTACCTTTTTTCCATGGCTGAAAGTGATCCCTCACTGCAACCGACGCAACCACTAAGCTTTATCCAAATGAGTGTGTAATGACATCATGAGGATGTAAATGAGCGTATGATGTCATCTGATGACTTTAAGCGGCTTTAGGAGCCAGTGCTCCACATAAAAAAACATTGGCAACATAAAGAGGTAAAGAGGAGGGTACCAAGAGCAAACCTGACTGCCTTGAACTCAGACTGATGGGGGTCAAACAGGTCTCATTCAGTTCCTTGTGTTGCTGTCTTTGTCTCTGTCTTAGCCAAACAAAAATGTACAAAACCTCCTGAGACAATGACAAAAATATGTCCGTCTGTATATTTGTTTCTCAACTGTAAAACTGTAAAACCCACTCAGCACACAAACAAAAATGCTTCTTTACATTGTGTTTAAATGAATATCAGTTGATATACTCTTACTTTGTGAGAGACGTTACCACGTCTGCTCCACCCTGCTCTGCCTGTGCCTGTCTGTGAGACACAGAGACACTTAAAACAACATTTGAAACGCAAAAGAGGCTTTGCGTGTCTTAGAGAAAAACATCAATGATGACTTGATATACATGATGCACTGTTGGGTTTGTCGGAAGTAACCCAACAAAGTCTGATAAGTCAGCATTATTTTTTAAAGGGATAATTATTGGAAAGTTGCTTGAAATCCACAAAAAATAGCTGGTAGTATTTGCCCGATGTGGTGGCACAGAAGGCGACTGAAAAGCGGTCAGCAGAGCTGTTACATAGATTCAAGATTCAAAAAAGCTTTGAGACCATATTTCCCTGCTTCTCCTGCCAACTAATTCCCAACTGATTAACAGGGTCAAAATATCAGTACAGACTGTTGAAGCAAATGAAGCTACAGCAGCTCTACAGGATCATCCCAGGTGAAGCACATCAATCTTGAGGGAAAAGACAAAATCCAAATACATAATAAAATACACAATAAATTCATTCTGCAACCAGAGGGCCTGGATGAATGGAGAGGTGAGGACTCTATCCAAAGCCAAAAAGCTGCCTTTCAGTCAGGTGACATTGGCAGGGCATGACAGAGGCTGGTAACAAGGAGGCAAAGAGGAGACATCATCAGAGACTGGAGAGAGACCTCAACACCATCAACACCAACAAGACTGAGTCAAGCGTGGAACGTGGAAAAAAAATGTTATCCATCACATAACAATGTGATGTCTCGCTGACGGACAGCTGCTGAGGGTGAGAGCCATCAGGGGGGCGGAGCAAGAGATTCTGAAGAAATAAACACCAGGGGCCAAATGTCTCAAACTCTGTGTGTATTCAGGTGTACAAATCTGTGTACACACTAAACAGGAAACATGCGAACACAGTCTTTTTGTCTGATTTATAAAACCCACATACATCTGTTCATATGTGTCTTTTCCTCAAACATCTCAATCATTCTGAAATTTTATGCATGAGCACGAGCCGTCTGATCATCCCCACAATTTACTAGAACAAGAAGAAGCGGTTGAAGAACAGGAAGTGTAATTCTACAGACCGTGAACTTGAAGTAATGATTGATCAAACTGACAGACGAAAAGCAGTATTATCTGGAGGCTTCAGTGAAATGGCAGAAAGTGACAGAAGCTTTAAGCCCTGTGAGTTCAGAGCCACAGACTTTGGAGGAGTTAAAAAAAGTGGTCTGATTTCAAGCGAGAGGCCAAGAAGCTCATCTCTGTGCACAGTGAGAGTGTGTGAGCTCCTGGAGGAGGAGAGGGGACCCCCTCACTCCCTCCACTTGATGAGCGGTCATCATCATCATCATGATGGATCAGAACATCAGTACGGTTCTTGAAAACTCGCGCTGTTGTGTCATGTGGCACGGCCATTACACAAGGCTACAGCCCTTATACAGTGCCTGTTACACCTGAAGGCTTCTTACTCCCCAATAACAGGAAAATAATCCTTATTTACGTATATAAAGATTGTGTATTTATTAGTTCATTATCATAATGCACACTGACAGACATATTTACAGAAGACAGTAGAAACAGGGGTAACAACTCATGCATCACTGTGTGATCATAGAGAAGGTTTTTAAACTATAGATGTTATCCTGTAACACAATTTAGTGACTAAATAAAATATCATCCTGATTCACACTATTCTTCTCCTTTTTTTCCAACTCACATCATCACACTAATCACACTAAAAAGACTGTGGCACAGTACGCATGGTGTTAAAGATGTGGACCAGCACACACAGTCTCGCCCTCTGTGGAGTTTTATTCATTCAGAAGATCTGCGTGGAAAGTGGCGTAAGTAAATTTTTGATGTGTATGCGTGGTTTATACATTTGGGGTTAAAAAGTGGATTTTCCTCATTCTTGCCTCTCAGCCTGCAGCAAGAGGTTCAAACCTTCACTATTGGGGGTTGTATGTATTGTAATTAGTCTTGTTGACTGCAGATGGAGGGGGAGATGTATTTCATGAATGTACAGAGAGAGAGAAGAGGGGAAAAAGAAGAGAGACTGGAAGGAAATAACACAAAGTACTGGAATTTCTGGTAAGTACTGAGTTGAGTTAGAGGCTGAATTGAACACAAACACACCCTCGGTGCCTGCCATTGCTCAATAGCTTACGGCTAATTTACAGTAAGGTATTCTGGCTATTTGGGGCAAATTATACTGCAGTCAAACTCTCGCAACTAACGTGAATTCACACAAATGATCCTGTGGTCAAACTCAAGTGAGTAACGTGAGGCGAAAAAATGTGTTTCCCTTTCTGTGTGAACACTCCTCTGCACACTGAAACAACACACAAACACTGTAGCCTGTGGCTGGCCTCCCTCAAATCTTTTTCCATGGAAACGTCTGGCGCTTGTCAGTGTGTGAGCCGGGGAAGTGGACTCTGGGTAAATGGCACTGCATTTCTCCAGCACTGCCGAGCAACTCCACTATTTATAGTTCATGACAAAATGTTATGATTTAGTAAGACAATATTTCAGCAGTTTCCCAGTAGCATGTGCTTTTTCACTCACTTTCTCTGGAGTGGAGTCTTGCACCGCCGACCCCCCCCACACCCACCTCTACCCTGCCACAACTGCTCCTATATAGTTACACAGTTCAGGTTAACCCTTTTCCCACTGCTCGCAGCGGTTTCCCCTTTCATGTGCAGCCATCCCCTGCTGACATTAAAACACTCAATGTCCCACCATATGTTTCCTGTGGGAACTTACTTACCTTGACTGAGCCATAATGTTTATAGTACTTGATCCAAGTGGTTTTATTTCATTGTTATTAATATGTGAACTTGATAAGCAGAATATTTGAGGTTAAAAGCTTTCCAGGACCTGAGAATCTCCTCTGGAAACCTTTTTTTATTCTCTGCTGGCAGCATATGAAAGGACACGGTAACTTGATGAGATGCATTATTCATTTTATATCATGACAGAGGGAGTTAGGAAGAGCCAGGCCAAGATGGACTGTGGTGTGTGACTGTGTGTGTGTGTCTGTGTGTGTGTGTGGAAGAGAATAGAGAGAGAAAAGAGAAAATCCAGAGAGAGAGGAAGTACAGGTAGTACAAGAGGGTTCCAGAGAGCGTTGAAGAGCATAGGCTTTGGTTTTTGTACAAGGCACAATGGTAACTCACTGCGACTACAAGATTTCAGGAAGAAGAAGAAGAAGAAGAAGAAGAAGAAGAAAAGGAGGAGGATGAAGAAGCCTAAAAAAACAGGCAGAATGGATCACACTCTGTCTGATCTCCATGTGCTTCACTGTAATGTAAATGACATGTTCAGACTCTCTTAACCTGTCAATGTTAGCAGCAGCTGTTTGTGAACACACTGTTTCATTGAACTAGTAACCACTATATCACCAGACTCCTTTAACTAACCTCTGCGAAACAGCTACGACAAATTCTAAATCATTGGTGTCTTCTTGTAAATTCAGCATTAAATCCAAACATGAAGTTGTTTGTTTCCTGTAAAAAGCGTCAGTTTGTGCCAGCCTGTCTGCTTCAGTGCTAAAATCTTACCTGCCAACATTTAGCAGCCGACCACAAGTGGTCACTCAAAACACATATTAAAGCCAGGCATGAACTGACGGACTTACAGTAGATTTGTCCACTTGTAATTGGATCACTAAAGACGGATGTTAACACCAGGTGTGAACCCACATGTAACTGCCTTAGTACCACAAACTTAGATTTTCACATATACACGTGGACAAAATTGTTGGTACCCTTCCGTTAAAGAAAGAAAAACAAACAATGGTCACTGAAATAACTTGAAACTGACAAAAGTAATAATAAATACAAATTTACTGAAAATTAACTAATGAAATCAGACATTGCTTTTGAATTGTGGTTCAACAGAATCATTTTAAAAAACAAACTAATGAAACTGGCCTGGACAAAAATGATAGTACCCTTAACGTAATATTTTGTTGCACAACCTTTTGAAGCAGTCACTGCAATCAAGTGATTTCTGTAACTCTCAGTGAGACTTCTGCACCTGTCGACAGGTATTTTGGCCCACTCCCCATGAGAAAACTGCTCCAGCTGGGTGCCTTCTCCAGACTGCATGTTTCAGCTCCTTCCACAGATGTTCAATAGGATTTAGATCAGGGCTCATAGAAGGCCACTTCAGAATAGTCCAATGTTTTGTTCTTAGCCATTCTTGGGTGTTTTTAGCTGTGTTTTGGGTCATTATCCTGTTGGAGGACCCATGATGTGCGACTGAGACCAAGCTTTCTGACACATTTCGCTCCAAAATGCCTTGATAGTCTTGAGATTTCATTGTACCCTGCACAGATTCAAGACACCCTGTGCCAGATGCAGCAAAGCAGCCCCAGAACATAACTGAGCCTCCTCCATGTTTCACAGTAGGTACAGTGTTCTTTTCTTTGTATGCTTCATTTTTGCGTCTGTGAACATAGAGCTGATGTGACTTGCCAAAAAGCTCCAGTTTTGTCTCATCTGTCCAAAGGACATTCTCCCAGAAGCTTTGTGGCTTGTCAATATGCATTTTGGCAAATTCCAGTCTCGCTTTTTTATGATTTGCTTTCAACAGTGGAGTCTTCCTCGGTCGGCTTCCATTAAGTCCACTTTGGCTCAAACAGCGACGGATGGTGCGATCTGACACTAATGTACCTTGACCTTGGGGTTCACCTCTAATCTCTTTGAAAGTTGTTCTTGGCTACCATACCATTCGTATTATCCGTCTCTTCAATTTGTCATCAATTTTCCTCTTGCGGCCACATCCAGGGAGGTTGGCTACAGTCCTTTGGTGCGTAAACTTCTGAATAATATGTGCAACTGTAGTCACAGGAACATGTAGCTGCTTGGAGATGGTCTTATAGCCTTTACCTTTAACATGTTTGTCTATAATTTTCTTTCTAATCCCCAAGAGAGACAACTCTCTCCTTAGCTTTCTATGGTCCATGTTCTGTGTGGTACACACCATGATACCAAACAGCACAGTGACTACTTTTCACCCTTTAAATAGACAGACTGACTGATTACAAGTTTGAAGACACCTGTGATGCTAATTACAGGACACAGATTAGTTTAACATGTCCCTATGGTCAAATTATTTTCAATCTTTTCTATGGGTACCATCATTTTTGTCCAGGCCAGTTTCATTAGTTTGTTTTTTAAAATGATTCCACTGAACCACAATTCAAAAGCAATGTCTGATTTCATTAGTTAATTTTCAGTAAATTTGTATTTATTATTACTTTTGTCAGTTTCAAGTTATTTCAGTGAACATTGTGGGTTTTTCTTTCTTTAACGGAGGGGTACCAACAATTGTGTCCATGTGTATATGTGTTTGTGCACTCATTAAACAGATGGCATGCAGTGTATTAATGAGTGAGTTTTAGACATGTTGGCAGGTGTATTTTTGAAGAGAGCAGCAGAGGAATCTGAGCTAAATGTTCAGATTTTAACATGCATGTAGCAGACATTCAGTAAAAAACAGATCCATACCGATTATTATCCGGTGTTTGGGGATCCCGGCATTGACCTCGTCCTGAATGATGGACCCTAAGGTGCAGCACATGGCATCTATGGACTCGAGGTGCTCCGGGCAGTCCTGTGAGATCTTGTAACGGTCAAACCAGACAGTAGACAGAGCCCCTCGCATGGGTGTGTATGGCCTGATGAGGGTCAGAGGTCACATGGCTGCAGCTTCATTACAGGCAAACCTGTTCAGTTAATCCATTAAAAATAAATGCTATGTGTCATAATTATTTCTACAAAAATGGGAAATATTATTCCTCAGATAAAAGTGGACCTCGGACCCTGTAAGGGAGTCCGGGGGCTTGTTCCTATCATATATAACATCAGCATAAATGAGAAATTGTAAAAAATAATGAAATATAACACTGAGCTGCCAGCTGGTGATTAGTCCAGTCCTCACAATTCACAGTATTTTACAGCTTTGGCTCTACACTGTTAACACAAGTCTGTCAGCTAGTCAATTCAATTCATGACTTCCAATCCTGTGTGTAACTAAACCTTGACTCAGAGATCAGATGTCTGTCATGTCATTGTCTTGTTTCAAAATTACGAGCGCCCGTGAGTGCCATCTTAAGTAGGGGTGGACCGACCATCAGGGCCGATTTTCAGCATTATTCTGATTATCTGTATCAGTGGTTTTTCTGTCAGATTGCTAAATTGCTAGCAAATTGCTAGTTTTTAAATAAACTAATCTAAAAATGCTTCTTTGGCTCTGATGCAGCATCCTCTCACACAATGACCCGCCCACAACACTATCTGATTATTAACACATCAGAGTTAATAGCCTATAAACATTGAATAAACTGAATCTGCAAAGTAAGTACAAACCAAATGTATCAAATAAATGTAGTGGAGAGGAAGTATAAAATAGCAGAAATGAATATACTCTAAAGTACTAAAGTACCTGAAAATTGTACTTAAGTACATTACTTGAGTAAACTTTGAAATATGAATAAATCGCACACAAGTTAGTAAATCGTGCAATTTATTCATATTTCAATTTAGTAATTCGCTTACGTTTTTTAAAAAAACAAAACACAACCACGTCACCTCCGAGACTCCATAGACTACTATTACCAGAGCCTACTTTAATAAACACTGGACTTTCCCCTGTAAGAATGCAGCTCGTCTGAGAAAAATGTCTATATTACAGTTCACAGAAACAATTTTCTGGAGTACATTATTTGAGTAGTCTAGCTGACTCAACATGTTGGGTCAGCTGTAGACCTACCTCGCTGGAGCTGTTGGGTAAATAACTCTGATGTGGCTGAAAGCCAGATCTGGCACCATAACATCTCGGACCCAGGCTCTCAGTCCCTGCCCAGTGTCACCTACATGTGGAAATAAAACCAATCAGAATTTAGACTACACACAGACGTAACGCTGGGCAGTCAATTGTACCATATGGATTACACCTGGATAATGACAAAGTGTCAGCTCAGTTATTTTTTATACTCTACTTGATGGCAGCATGTGCCTCAACAAGCCTGTTTGTGTCACTATTAAGATCAGCATCTCCATTTAAGTAGACATAATACAAATATACAACACATATGACTGCAGCTCTGATTGGTTGGTATAAAACAGTGTGTTAATACAGCTTACCACTCCTTACAATAATGAGACTTTTAGGTGGCTATTAGTTGTTGTATCTGTTAACAGTCCTGTTGTTTAGGTACAGTAGAATTGCTATATAAAACATTAACAAGATAAGTGTATAACAGCAGAATAATGTGAGGAATAACATTATCATAATATCATTCTCTCCATTTTCAATATTATCTGTAACTTCACATGATGAAATTAAGATTATTGTAAATACAACAGAGCAGACATTTAGACATGCTGTAGCAAGAACAACACAGGTGTGATTAATCCAGAGCAATAATTCATTAGTTCAATAAGTTTTCAATTGTGCTGCTTCTCCTGTCTGTTTAGATCACTGACATCAATCTCAGACACGTTTGGTAATTAGTTTGACAGGTGAGCCTAATTAAAGGGAAACTACTTAAGGAGGTTGTTCCACATTATTAAGCAAACCACAGGTTTCATGCAATATGGGGAAAAAAAGGATCTTTCTGCAGATGAAAAGCATGCAATAGTGCAGTATCTTGCAAAAGGTATGAAAACATTGGATATTTCACGAAAAATTAAGAGAGATCATCGTACTGTGAAAAGATTTGTGTGTGATTCAAAGCGCAGACGGGTTCGTTCAGATAAAGGCGTATTAAGGAAAGTTTCTGTAAGGCAAGTTCATCCTATTAAGAGAGCAGCTGTGAAAAAGCCACTGATGAGTAGCAAACAGGTATTTGAAGCTGCTGGTGCCTCTGGAGTCCCAAGAACCTCTCGATGACCTCCTCCAGAGGCTTGCTGATGTGCATAAAGCTGTATTTGGGCCACCATTAACCAATGCCCACAAGGAGAAACCATTGCAGTGGGCTCAGAAATACATGAAGATAATTTAACAGTTTTATTCACTGATGAATGCCGTGCTACACTGGATGGTCCAGATGGATGGAGTTCTGGATGGTTGGTGGATGGCCACTATGTCCCAACAAGGCTGCGATGTCAGCAAGGAGGTGGTGGAGTGACGTTCTGGGCTGGAATCATGAGAAGTGAGTTGGTAGGCCCCTTTAGGGTGCCTGGAGGTGTCAAAATGACCTCTGCAAAATATGTGGAGTTCCTAACTGCCCATTTCCTGCCATGGTATAAAAAGAAGAACCATGCCTTCCAGAGTAAAATCATTTTCATGCAAGACAACGCACCATCCCATGCTGCAAAAATACCAATGAGGCCTTGGCTGTTATGAGTTAGGAGAAAAAATCATGGTGTGGCCACCATCATCCCCTGACCTCAACCCTATTGAGAACCTGTGGAGCAGGAAATCTGCTGGATCAAAAACATACAGTGATTCTAATATTTGGTTAAACGTCTCTCAGGCATGTTCACCTCAGTTAGCTGCTTCTGATCTCCATCCACAAGCTTCTGGTCGTCCTCTGGATGAATATTTAACCTCTCCTCTTGACAGAATCAGTGAAGTTCAACTAAATGTGTTGTCTTCCTGGCACAGACTTGTTTCTTCAGCACAGTCCACATGTTCTGATGAGGTTCAAGTCAGGACTTTGGGAAGCCCATTCAAAAACCTCAGTTCTAGCCTGATTGATCCGTTCATTTACCACTTCTGATGTGTTTGGATCATTGTCCTGTTGAACACCCACCTATTAGAATCACTGTATGTATGTTTTTGATCCAGCAGGTTTGATCACATGTTCAGAAGATCTATAATAAATTAATTACTGAACCAAACTTCATGAATGTTTTTGTGACAAAGTAGTTGTTTTCCACTCATTCATCACAGAAACATGAGAGCTGTAGGAATCATTGGAGCTGAAGACTGACAGGATGAACATGTTCTTATGAGTGGATGGAAATGCTCATCACTGTAGGACCTTCCATTGATGAGACAATTTTGATCACCTTCATCACTTGAACACAGTGTGAGTTCATAGTTCAGGACATTTACTGTCTATCCCTTTCATGCTTGGTGTCCACTACAGTGGACAGACATTTGAAGGCAATTTTTAACCATTTCAGCTGGAGTACCATGTCCCAGTCACCAAGTGGTGAATCCCCAAAGCCCTGTCCAAAATTCCATTTAAATGTTATTTTGGCATTTTGAGATATGGCAACATAAATTCAAAATGGCGAAGGGAAAAGGAGACGATTTAATGAGGAGGATTCAATAACTGTTAAATCCTCTTATTCTCAGAAAACCAAACAACCAAAACAACAACAGTTATCTGAAATGCTTTCATTCAGATTTTATTAACATTTTTCTGTGACTAAAAATACATCCGTCCACTCCAGTGAATGTTATGCACCACAGCTTTTTTTTTAAAGATCCATCTTAATTTGTATGTTATATTTAAAATTACGATTGATTTAACTGGAAAAGTCTTCATAAAAAGCAATGATAAATTGTCTTCAGATTTGATCTGAACAGTGGACATATTTTTTCAGCACAAATAAAAGATTTTATAATATCATTAAAATCTGGATTAAAGGATTCTTAACATCTTAATTAGTTGAAAAATGTTGTTTTTACCTGTCTGGTTTTCAGAGAATAGAATACAGTACAGTGCTGTACAGTACAGCTGCAGTACAGTACAGTACTGCAGCAGTACTGTACTGTACTTTACTGCAGCTGTACTGTACTGTACTGCAGCTGTACTGTACTGTACTGCAGCTGTACTGCAGCTGTACTGCACTGTACTGTACTGCAGCAGCACTGTACAGCACTTTAACATTAACATCTGACCTGACAAGAAGTTAGCAACCACACTTTGAGGGGACAAAGTGAAAGAGGTGGTCGGAGGTTTAGTGTTGAACGCTTCCAGTCACGTTAAATTAGTTTCACAGACATCAGACATTAATTGACTTCTGGTGACCGTTTTCTGCTCTCATGGTAAATGAAGTAGCTGGTGGATGAACAGAAGTCCGAGCCTGACTGGTTAACTTAATAAAAGCCAGAGGTGCGTGTCAGCTGCAGGGTGACTGAGGAGCTGTCCGAGCCGATACAACCGCGGAGGAGACAGACAGGCAGAGAGCAGACAGACAGATAGACAGAGAGCAGAAAGACACTAGTGACAGTGACAACACCACACACACCTGCTGACCTCTTACACACATTACTGCGCACCTGAGCCGTGCAGGAAGATGAGCGAGGCGGAGTGCTTCCCGGTGGGAGACAGGGCACAAATCTGAAGTTTCCTCATGGCAGCCATGACAGGTTCACGAAATCACGCGAGAGCGTCGGACAGCACTGTTAAACCTCGCGAGACATAAAAGCATGGGCATTGAGACTGCTGGGACCCAAACACAGCTGCATACGGAAATATTGTGTGTATGTATTTGTGTGTATAGGTGCCACGGTTTTGTTCAAACGTGTAAACAATGAGCCTATATACAGTAAGGTCAACAAGTCTGTGACCACCAGGCAATAATACGAAATTTTGCATTTGTTTCAAATGTAGGCTAATACAACTTTTATCACCACTAATGATAATATCAGCTTAACAATATGAGTGAAAAGTTGAATCTTTGAAAAATGTCCATGAATTTCAGAATATCTATTTGGTACGTTGAGATCAATCCATCCAGGTTCTTTGCCCCTGCGTCACGCCCCTCCCCCTTTCTGGTGAAAACAGTCCTTCTAAGTTGAATGGCGGTCAAAACAAATTCCAACGACTCTAACAAATGAACAGCTTAAAATAACAAAAGCTTTTGTCTTTTTAGGTATTAGAATCCTAAATACTATAGCCAGTCAGGCAAGCAAATACATTATGTTGTTGCCGATCAACAATCAGCATTGTTACATAGAAAAGATAAAGAAACGATGATGATGATAAAGATGATGAGTCCTTTCAGTCAGGTCGGTTCAGCTCCACTTCCAACCTTACTTTGTAAAGTATGTTGGAATAAATGCTGTTTACAAGCTTCATTATAAGAAGGTAGGTCAGCTCAGCTTCTATTATTAACAGTTAAAACAGCCTCTGCTCCTGGAGGTCTGTCGAGTGGACTGGTAAACCAAACTCCATGATAAAAGCAGGTGTTTTATAGCAGGGCCTTATTTCGTCACGGTAAAAACTGTAGTTACAACTTTACAAAGGCTCTTTTTTGATTCACTTTATCTACAGACACAATCGGCATACGTCATTCACTCAGTAATATCAGTAACTAACCTGTGATGAAGTGTTAACACAGATGGACACATACTGGCCAGGTCTCAAGTTTACCATTTTCATCCTTTCTGCAGACGACCTGAAGCCACAGATCTCTCCCTCCTGGATACACTCATCAACGAACTGGAAAGACAATTTGGGGCGAGTCAATAGAACTTGCGCAGGCATGTGCAGCAGTGTTTATTTCATTCAGAAATACGCACAACCTCTGAAAATTCATCCTCTCCTTGTTGGAGCAGAGATAGCGCTTGTTAAAGCATCTGCTGCTGCCACACCTGTTTCAATTGAGCATCTTCAAAAGATTGTTAAAATTAACAGTTATCTAAATTGGTACCAGATACTCCAGTTGGTACGGACTTTGCCTGTGGGCTCTGCCACCTCTGCCAGCGCTGCGGCTCCAAAAGAGGCGTGATGGTATGTGTCATGATGATGACGTCTGTGTGTTTTTTTCAAGGTGTTTCCCCCGGTGTCCAGCTGTTAATCTAAACATGTACCTGCTGCTGACTGTTTATAATCATATGGATGCAGTTGTAATGTGTTGTGATTGGGATCCTGACCCACAAAACATCCTGGAAAGTGACAAAGTTACGTGTTTCGTTCTAAATTACATAATTACATATTGCCATCAGTAAACAGGATACTGTCTGACACTGTCAGTCGTGGGGAGGGATGCTGTTTTTCCGGGGGAAAGTTCACTGAAGTCTCGGTCGGGAAGGCTGACCTTCACCTTGAGACAGTAACTACTACAACAATAGTGGAAGGAGTCAAACACTTGGTGAGTTAAAGCTTTTTGCCGGGGACAGACACTGTTTTTCGGGCAGAAATGTGACGAAGAGTCGGGAGGACAGACAGGAGGACAGACAGGAGGACAGACAGGAGGACAGACAGGAGGACAGACACTTCTCCACGTATAACTACAGTATTTTTTCCCTCATATAAGTTGCCAAAGAAACAACCAGTTACTACGTTACTGTTGTTTGGTCCTGTAACGTTGCTTTATGGGACATTTCTCTTTACTTTGTTGAGTGAAGGACCTGTTTAGTTATCAGACAGTGAACACCATCTGTTCGATACGCCCCCGCTCTGCGCCACCAGCTTATCTGTTCACACTGGTTCGGTTCGCTAATGCTGCACCTCTGATACTACCTCTGACACTACCTCTGACACTACCTCTGATACTACCTCTGATACTACCTCTGACACTACCTCTGATACTACCTCTGATACTACCTCTGATACTACCTCTGATGCTACCTCTGATACTACCTCTGATACTACCTCTGATACTACCTCTGACACTACCTCTGATACTACCTCTGACACTACCTCTGACACTGCCTCTGACACTACCTCTGACACTACCTCTGACACTACCTCTGATACTACCTCTGACACTACCTCTGACACTACCTCTGATACTACCTCTGACACTACCTCTGATACTACCTCTGATACTACCTCTGACACTACCTCTGACACTACCTCTGATACTACCTCTGCAGGGCTCTAGAGTCGCACATGCGACCTAAATTTATAAAGGTGTGCCTAAAATTATTCCTAGGTCGCACTGGTGCACCCAATGTTTTCAATGCAAACGCCTAAACTTCCATCGCATCTGTTGCCTCTCTGCGAACGAAGCGTTTGATCTCTTTTGACCGAACTCACAGTAATAGTAGGCTCATATTGTAGTATAAACCAATCAGAGACAGAGATGGGGCGGGTCTTTGCTTCTGATTGGCTGTGGTCCAGATATTCCTGCTCCGGGCTGTGTATGTTCAAAATTGCAACCTGACCACAAACAGATAAAGGAAACGGACGACGAAAAATGAAGAGGGTTAGACACATAAATAGCTTTTTCATCAAGAAAAGTAAGCCTACTGTTCCGCCCAGTATGAGTAGGCCTACTGTCATTCCCAGTCCATGTCCAGACAAGGAGGTAATTCAGCCACCGGTCTCCTCAGTCCCTAAGGTGCTAAGCCCTTCAGCGGAGATGGCATCTGATGAGACAGAGATGGAGTGTAGACCTATCGAGTCTGAGATCATAGAGCCCGAGAGTAGTCAGACTAAAAAGCCAAAAATGTATACTTTCAGGAAGGACTGGCTAGAACAATTTCCCTGGCTGAGATACAATAAAATAGATAACTCAATGCACTGCATTTATTGTAAGGAGTGCGGTCCAAACATGGCTGGTAACAGTGCCTTCGTAAGCAGCTCGACGAAACATAACGTCTCGCAAAAACACCCTTCATGCCGGGACAAGTGTGTTAATAAAGTGGCTCCTCTCACGGCTGCATTTCAGCAGCAGGCAGCAACCCTCAGGTCCTCTGAGGAATCAGAAATGTTGCCTACAACATCTCAAAAGAAGAGCTGCCCTTCACTGAATTTAAATCGATTATCGAGATTATACTAATGAAGAAAAATGGATTAGACGTCAACCCAACATACAGTAATGATGTTGCGAGTGTCCAATTTATTGGGGTTATAGCCGACACGTTGAAGAGAAAGACAGCTATTGAAATTGGGACTGGCACGTACATGTCTTTTATGATCAACGGTGACACGGACATCTCAACCAAGGAGTGTGTGATCGTCTACAGTCGGATATTGCGGAATGGGAGGCCCGTCAATATTTTATATATATATATATATATTATTTTGAATCTTTTTATTTTGCTTAAAATGTTTTAGTTTGTTCAATTTCAGCTCAGTGTGGCACTTTAAACACTTTATTTTTTTTATTTTTTTATATAATTGTGCCTCAAATAAAGACTGGCATTTACTTACACCTTATTCTTGTTTAAAATAATTTACACAATATATGAATGTATATGGAAAGCGATAAAAACGTGAACTTGTGGCGTTAAAGGCGACACGATGAAAAATTTGGATGCATCTAACCTTTGTGCTGGTGCACCTAAATAAAAAAGTTAGGCGCACCAGTGCAACCAATGCAAAAAGTTAGTCTGGAGCCCTGCTCTGACACTACCTCTGATACTACCTCTGATACTACCTCTGATACTACCTCTGACACTACCTCTGACACTACCTCTGACACTACCTCTGATACTACCTCTGATACTACCTCTGACACTACCTCTGATACTACCTCTGGTACTACCTCTGACACTACCTCTGACACTACCTCTGACACTACCTCTGATACTACCTCTGACACTACCTCTGATACTACCTCTGATACTACCTCTGACACTACCTCTGACACTACCTCTGATACTACCTCTGATACTACCTCTGACACTACCTCTGATACTACCTCTGACACTACCTCTGACACTACCTCTGATACTACCTCTGACACTACCTCTGACACTACCTCTTATACTACCTCTGACACTACCTCTTATACTTCCTCTGACACTACCTCTTATACTTCCTCTGATACTACCTCTGATACTACCTCTGACACTACCTCTGATACTACCTCTGATACTACCTCTGACACTACCTCTGATACTACCTCTGACACTACCTCTTATACTACCTCTGACACTACCTCTTATACTTCCTCTGACACTACCTCTTATACTTCCTCTGATACTACCTCTGATACTACCTCTGACACTACCTCTGATACTACCTCTGATACTACCTCTGACACTACCTCTGACGCTACCTCTGACACTACCTCTGACACTACCTCTGACACTACCTCTTATACTACCTCTGACACTACCTCTTATACTTCCTCTGACACTACCTCTTATACTTCCTCTGATACTACCTCTGACACTACCTCTGATACTACCTCTGATACTACCTCTGACACTAGCTCTGATACTACCTCTGACACTACCTCTGATACTACCTCTGATACTACCTCTGACACTACCTCTGATACTACCTCTGACACTACCTCTGACACTACCTCTGACACTACCTCTGATACTACCTCTGACACTACCTCTGATACTACCTCTGATACTACCTCTGACACTACCTCCGGAGGTGATTCAGAGCTGCAGCGAAATTTCACCCCTCACCGCATCTGAGACTTTTACACAGAGGAGGATGTGGAGAATTGGCACAGGATCCCCGCACTCAAAGGGCAGTGTGAATGGGGCTACTGACTACAGTTTCATCTTTACTGAAAATGTTCAGTTAGCATGTTTAACAAGCGCACACAAACAGCTTCTTTGAGATAAAAGTACAAGTTTTTGCCTTTGTTAAATAGGTGGCATTATTATAGTTTAAAATTATCTCAAAATTGTTTGATTTTGTGTCATTTATATATCAGTACTAAACGTTAATGCTCGCTTTACCCCAACCCCATACTCACTTTACCCCCACCTTGGGAGAAGTTGTGCCACAGGATTTTTTTTGTTTGGTTATTGTTCTGAAACATCATAGTTAACTTGTTCGATGTATTGAAACAAATACACTTTTATTTTGCAGTAAAATAATCAAATGTAAAAGTGGATCATCGTACCCCGTTCTCCCCCATACTGGGCCTGATGTGATGTTCTAAACAGAAAGCAGATTGTATACTGTGGTCGGTAGCTTAGGTAAAGAAAGTATGAACGAGGCAGGGTGAACAGACTGTGGCTGGGTAGGTGTTGTCTTTTAGTATCTTTGGGCTCTGTGCAGATGTCTCACTTCACTGATGTCACTGATGCTCTGTAGATGGTACCAGTGATGTTCTGGTGCTTTTAATCAGCCACTGTAGAGCTCCCTGTCCTGGGCCCTGATGAACCATGCCAGTTTGTTTCCAGTCAGGATGATTTTTATTGCTCCTCTGTAAAAGTTGACCAGAATCTGGCTCCAGAATTTAGCCTTCCATTCCAAATCAAGGTGTGCACGGGCATTAATTGTAAAGATTTTACCATCATTTGAAACTGCCATAATGTGTGGCAACAATGAATGAGAAACTACAGGTTATAACTTTTAAAAAGGATCTTGTGCACTTGTGCATATTGTAAGGCAGCATGAGCATCAGTGCTGGTGTTAAAAAAAAGCCTGTTTTCCAGCATTGCATCATATGTGGTGATCTCATTGAATGTCTGGATCTACATATCAGTTTAAACATATTTTGGGGGTCTTGTATAACTTGTATAAACTTTGGTCTCTTTAACTCGGATTCTGGTCATTTTCTTCAGCCCTGCACTCAGAGGACCACACATACAGTGTCCATGCCCTGAACCCCCACTAATAACGCTGAGATAGGAAGGAAGAGTGTTGCTTTATAAGGCCTGGACCAACTCATACACTGCCCGGCCAAAAAAAGTCACACACTCTGTTATCGGCTGGACCGCCTTTAGCTTTGATTATGGCATCACATTCGGCGTGGCATCGTTTTGATAAGCTTATGCAATGTCACAACATTTATTTCCCTCCAGAGTTGCTTTAATTTTTGGCTAAGATCTTGTATTGACGATGGGAGAGTCGGGCTGCTGCGTAAAGTTAACCCAATGATTCTCAATGGGGTTCAGGTCTGGACTCTGTGGTGGCCGATCCATGTGTGAAAATGATGTCTCATGCTCCCTGAACCACTCTTTCACAGTTTGAGTCCGATGAATCGTGGCACTGTCATCTTTAAATATGTCGATGCCATCAGGGAAGAAAAAATCCATTGATGGAAAATCCTGGTCATTCAGTATATTCAGGTAGTCAGCTGACCTAATTTTTTTGGGCACATAATGTTGCTGCACCTAGACCTGACCAACTGAATCAACCCCAGATCATAACACTGCCCCCAGAGGCTTGTACGGTAGGCACTAGGCATGATGGGTACATCACTTCATCGGCCTCTCTTCTTACCCAGATGGGCCCATCACTCTGGAACAGGGTAAATCTAGACTCATCAGACCACATGACCCTTTTCCATCGATCCAGAGTCCAATCTTTATGCTCCCTAGTAAATTGTAGCCTTTTTTCAGATTAGCCTCACTGATAAGTGGTTTTCTTAAGGCTACACAGCTGTTTAGTCCCAATCCCTTGAGTTCTCTTCACATTGTGAGTGTGGAAATGCTCTTAGTTTCAATATTAAACATGTGAGAGATCCACTGTTGATTTTTTACCATTTGATTTCACCAAACATTTAAATGATCTACGATCACGATCATTCAGGATTTTTCTCCAGCCACATTTCTTCCTGGAAGTTGATGGTTCACCTCTGTCCTACCAGGTTTTAATGATGCATTGGACAGTTCTTCACCTAGTTTTAGTAGTTTCAGCATCTCCTCCGTTGTTTTCTTTGCTGCAGGCCAATAATTTGACCCTTCTGAAACAGAGTAACATCTTTTCCATGACCACAGGATATGTCTTCCCACATAGTTGTTTAAGTTAGGGTTAAATAACTTGTTGCCAGCTGAAACATATTAATCACTGCAGTAATTATCCAATGGAAGGCTCTTACCTGTTTGCTTAGTTAAATCCAGGTCGTGACTTGTTTTCTGGCTGGGCAGTGACAAGTTCATATTCATTTATAAACAACACATTACTATGTTTTAACTTAGGAAGAGTTCAGAAATCAGTATTTGGTGGAATAACCCTGATTGAAACCCAGCTTTCATGCACAGCCACTCCTCCTCCACTCTTATTGTTTCTGTTTACATAACTGAATTCATATCCGTCTTATTCAAAGTTTCTTCCTCTATCAGGATTGATCCAAGTGTCAGATATGGCAGTTATGTAGAACGTTTTTGTTAACTGACTTCAGTGTTCCTTGATGTTGTTGAAGTTTGCATACAGTCTTCTACAGTTGAAGTGTATTATTGATAATCTGTTAACTGTCTTAATGGTTGGATTATAATGTTCCTCTGTGTAGTTATTTATGTTACAGAAGAAGTTATTGTCCAGAACTATATTGTTTTTCATGGTCTGTAAATTGTGGTGACTATTTAAGAACATATTATTATTATTAATCTAGAAAAATGGTGGTTACCTACAGTTTGACCTTCAGCTTCAGCTGACAGCCGTCATTATTCAGCTCACAATATTTTTTGAATGTTTGCAGCCTGTTGGCTAAAGTTTGTTTTCTCCTCCTGAGATGTGACAGCATGACCCGCGGTTGGTACTCGCTGCCTTTTGTTGCGTTGGTTAGATTTAGGCATGAGGACTGATGATTGGTTAGGGTTGATAATATCTGGGTAAGCCAATCAGAGACAGAATGGGGTCCCAAGTACGGCAAGCAGCAAGTGAGGAAATATATTAGAGGGGAAAAATAAAAAAGGGCGATTCTCACTGTGTTACAGAGGAGGATTAACGTATGACTATGTGAAGATTGCGTGAGTCTCACGGTCAATGCTTGAGACTTGGCAGCTCTGTCTTTAAAATGTTTACATATTTGTCAGCCAAGCAGCAGGAGGAAGTCCAGTGCAGCCCGGTCCAAGCTGTTAATGCTGTTCAGTATTCTCATTTGTGTGGTGTCTCTGCCTGCAAGTAACCTTTCTGTCTCCTCCTAGTCCTGACCGCCCCCCCCCCCCCCCCCCCCCCCCTTTTCTGCTCGTTCACTATTCCTGCCACTCTGTCCAAGTAGCCCTGGAACCCTCCCATGATCCTCTCTGCCCCATCATCTCCCAGTTTTGCAATAAAAGACTGTAACTGATTTTCTGGCTCCCCGGTGGTATCTGCATTTGGGTTCCTTAGTTTATTGCCCCCTTAACAACTTCTGCTTTTATTACTCTGGAGGCTTCTGCACAGCAGTTACACTGTTTCTGACTACAATGATGTTTCATCCTTAGTGTTTCACCTGTCCTTCCTTTTATTTTTTTTTGCTTTGTGTGCAATCAGCTGTTCAGTGGATCACTGCTGACCTCAGTATCCTGCTTTAACCTGCGCTGCAGTATGCAGCATTGGCCACTCTCTTCCAGCTTTTACGGCTTCACATCAAAGCTCCCTCCTGCAGCCCTGCCAGAGAGCCACATAACTCAACCAACATGAAAGAACTGCTGGGTGTAAATTTTTTATGGGCAAAAAAAAAAAAGTAAAGTAAAGTAAACATGCTGAACCTTTTACATGCTAGATAATGGAGAGACAATACCAGTGCTGTTGGCCCAGTTTAGCTCTGTGCACTCAGCCACTCACTGCTTTACTTTTAACCTTTTGGTGCTTCTCCTCTGTTCTGTTTGTAATCTGTGACTCTTTCTACCTACAGCGTAGAGGCAGAAGTTTTGGATTTGCAGGAATGCTCACAGGAGACCAAGGAATTTTCTGGCAAAGCTGTTTTATTCTCCGGCTTGACTTTGATGTCGATGGATGTATTCTCTACTCTTTTTTTTTTACTGAGAATATTAGAAGCATACATATCATGGTCAACAGGGGCAGCATGTGATACAGTGCAGTTAAACTTTACCAAACTGGCCCAATGAACTTCTCTGTCTGTCTGTGATATAGTAATCATATTATAGTTGTATGTTTTTAATGGTCACTTACTGTATGGCCTGTGTACCCGGTGAACATGGTTGAGTTCAAAGGTTGTAAGTCGCGCATGCACATTGCTTTTGGTTATGAGAAGTATGGCCTAGTAAAGTGAATGAACGCTAGTACTGTGTCTGTCTCGCCAATACGCCACACTGTCCCCAAAGCATGATTGAGAAATAAATGGTCCTGTTTATGGCTTTGTTTTAGTCATGAGCAGTCTCTCATCTGCTCTAAAAACTTCTCATTCTCAGTAACCCCCAAGCCCTCCAACTGCTTCCTCCCATGAACACTGCTGCCTCTGCTGCATGAAGCTGTGGGGGTGTGTCACTTCACACACACACACACACACACACACACACACACACACAGACACACACACACACACACACACACACACACACACACACACACACCGGCCAGGGAAGCTTCGGCCAGTTAGCTCATAGCAGTTGAGGTCAAATGCAGGGTAGAGGAAACTAGTCTAAGATCAGCACTCCAGGGTGAATGTGTCCCTGGGGGGTGTTGGGGAAGCACCTGCTTGTACTCTGAGTTAACTGTAACATGGTGCTTCTGCACAGAAAAGAAGGAAGAACTGGTGTTTTCTGAGCTGAGAGCTGCTCCTGCCAACTTCTTTCAGAAATACATTTTTTTTTTAAACATTTTTTGAAATAAAGGCTGAAGGGAGAGAGATAGTCATCCCTTTGTAGCTCTTTGCCCTTTATTTGTTTGAAAGGCCCCATCATGACAGTAACTAGAGAGCAGGGAATTAGAGAAACAGAGAAGACAAATTGGAATTGTTATATATTTATGAGATGAGAAGAGGTGTAAAGCACAGAGCTGGTTAGCCTAGCTTAGCATAAAGAGTGGAAGCAAGGAAAAGCAACCCCTGAGTGAGCTAGGGAGAGAGAACAGAGTGAGTGAAAACTGTTACGATTGCATGATACTAACTTGTTTTGAAGCTTTAATTAATGACCACTGTGATCAAGAGGTAGGTTTGCCTCTGCTACTTCTTGTAAATCCAATATCCATTTGCATCACTGTCATTTTAAGCTGCTGTAAGCACTGTCGTTGTTTTGGCTAACTCTTGTTACCTCTTTTCTTTTTTCCAAGTGTTTTTCATCACTTGGTCTGTTTGGTAGTACTGTATAAGCCGTCACTGGGAACACTGGAACTGGTAGCTCTCCCTGTTCCACCATTGCCGGTGGAGGTACCAGATCAGGAGGATCCTGCTCTCAGACAGGACCGCCTCTTTATGAAGTTCTCTGTCCTGATTGGTGTGGTTGTATGAGTTTTTTTTTTTTAGAAAATCTTTTTCTAATCTGACAAAAATCTCCTTGCAAATTGAAATTGACATAAGAGATAATACATGTATAGCAGTGATCTTAGAAGGAGGTACAAGTCACATTTAACCCCTGTATATTTCATCTAGTGCTTTATGTTTATCTGACAGCAGTGAGTTTAGGATACTGTCTCCAGGCTGGCCTGAAGGACACTTGCTCACCTTAGTAACTGGGTGGCACTACTCAGTACTGTATGTAGGCAGGGAGACGCTGTTCAGATGTATGTTTCCTTCCTCTTCCTGCAGCCTGGTTTTCATGTGTTGGTATCACATGGCCCTCAGCTTGGCGAGTGTAGTCTGGCTTGCTTGGATGCTGTGTTTCTCTTCCATCCAGCTCTCAAGTCATCGTATGATATGCTGTCTTACATCTAGCCTGTGTTTGCATGGTCAATTTCATTCACCCTCCACTCCTATGCTTTGCTGGGTGGCTGTTTCATCTCTACTGGCTGCAGTATTGGGAACGGTGTGGTCCGCTCGGGCCTTCGTTTTGTGTAGCTCCGCTTCATTGAGATAGGTTGGCTTGTTTTATTCTGCTCATTTCAAGCGGTTCCCGTCTGGCCTTTGACTTTAACACTCTTCTACCCCTTTCATACCGGCCAAAACTACACCCACTTACACCCACTAACATCTGGCTTTTGTGTGCAATCTGAATGTGTACAATCAGGATTTACTCCTGTGTCAATTAAACCTGCAGTAGTCGTGGGTATTCATCAGCTCAGCTGTTTTGTGAACACAACACCCGGGAGAAACACTTACTTCCTCTCCTTTTCAGGCGTGATGCTATGATCTGTGTTGAAGTTAAGGCCAGTGGCTTGTTAATATCTGTTGTTTGTGGCTTCTGTGTACTGTGAGCCTGTCAGCTGTCTACTCCTCAGAACTTCTATAATCAGCTCTGAAGAAAATGATTGTTTAAATATCTTTAAGTTTTAATATCTTGTGGATGTAGTGTGATGAGGTATATGATCTGCTGCTTTCTATTGTTCCCTGTTTTTCTGGCGTGTTGACAGATGAGACACATAAGGGTAAGAAAACAAAAAAGGCAAACTCGTCCACTGCGGGTTTATTGGTGTATACACACTAATTACTGTGTACAAGTGGTATTTGTCTTGACCTCTGATTTAAAGTGTGTAGTGTTTGAGCCTCGATCTGCTGCTCTCATCCTCATGCTCTTTGGGAAGCTGGGCCACTGCTCTCTGCTGGGTATTAGCTTGTATGGTGTGTAATTTGAGCTTTTCATTGGGGTTAGTTTCTAGTTGTTAATTTTGGTGCCCTTTTCAGGCCCATTTCTTGGTCTGGCTGTGCGCTGTGGTGGAACGCCTTCCTGGCCTGCACTCTCTGAAGTGACTTCTGTCTTGTCTTTTTCACTAGTCTCTGCTGTTACTTTGCAGACTAGCCTTTCTTTTATGAGTCCTTGGCTGGCTATTACGATTTTATAGAAATTTACCATCCAAGTGGTTCATTTTATATTTTGGACTGTTTACACTGCTACTGTATCAGGCCATGCAGCCTGGTCTGCACTTGTCTCCACTGACACTGGATTGAAGCCTCCTTTATGGCATTGTGAATGCTACTTGGACTCTGAACAATACATGCAGTGTGTTTTTTGCTCTTCTCTCCTTTCTGTTCTTGAATTTGATTGATTTATGGTATTATATTTTGATTCTTGTCCTATTAACTGTGCATATATTTTCTGTGTTTTGCATGATTATCAGTAGTTTTCTTGGGAACACTGCAACACTGTATTTCTTAATGGGGCCTGTTGTTCACCTTCTGCAAAGTCTGGTGCTATAAAAAAAATACTTAAATTAATATCTGCCCATGAAAAGTCAGAAATTCTGTTATTAGGCGATCTGAATTTACACTTTTTAACAGATGTTAAAATGCTTTGAAAAATCTATGTAACAATTTTAATTTTACACAGTTAATCACTGCCCCAACTAGGCCTAGCACAAATAATCCTGAGCGTGGTTCTCTTTTAGACCTTATTTTAACTAATAGGCCTCATAAGTTTAAAGCAAGTGGTGTTCTTCCTCTTGATTTCAGTGACCACTGTCCCAGTGCCTGCATTAGGGACACTAGACTACAGGAATCTCAAGCTCAAATATTTGTTAAAAGAAATTTTAAACATTTTGTAGATCTAGCCTTCTTGCATGACTTATATCTCAGTGACATCTCAAGCTCTGCTTCTATCCCTGACCCTCATATTGCTCTAGATCACTTCATTAGAGCCTTTAATTCTGTCACAAGCATGCCCCTTTTAAAAAACTTAGAGTAAAAAATAGAAGCAATCCTTGGTTCACTTCAGATATCTCAAAGATGCTAAGGGTCAGAGATACTGCCTGGCGCAAAGCACGTGCCTCTGGCTTGAGATCTGATTGGCAGGATTTTCACCAACTGCGCAATCAGTGTCTTGCCAAAAACGTCTTATTATCTCTCTTCCCTATCTGATTGTAGTGGAAATCCAGCAAAATTTTGGAAGACTGTTAAGACCTTATCTAATTGTCACACTTTAATATTACCAAACCAAGTAACTAGTGACTCAAATTTCTGACAAACAAGAACAGTGTGATGCCTTTAACTAGCACTTTGTTGCTACAGGCAATTTCTTTGAGAAATCTTGTTTAACAGCTATGTACTCAGTTTGTGATGCTCCTACTATCTCAGTTAGCTCTAGGCCCTGTAGTTTCTCGTTTAGGCCCTTCTCTGGTCACAAAGTATTTGGAGCCCTGTGTGGCATTGATCCTAAAAAGTCTACCGGGGCTGATCAGTTGGATCCACAACTTTTACTTCTAGCTGCTCCTGTTATAACTGATGCTTTGACGCATACTTTTAATTTAACTTTAATAACTGGAAGTATTCCAACTGTGTGGAAAACTGCTTTCGTGTCTCCACTGCACAAAGGTGGTCCTGTGGACGACTTAAATAATTATCGCCCAATCTCTAAACTGCCTTGTTTGGCTAAAATATTAGAGTGGCTTGTTAATAGTCAATTGAAAATGTTTTTATCTACTTTTGATATTTTAAATCTTCATTAGTCTGGCTACAGATCTGCACACAACACTTTGACAGCAACAACTAAAGTTGTCAAATATATTGTCCATGTGTTAGATAATAAACTGGTCTGTGCTGCTCTTTTTGTTGACCTATCTAAGGCATTTGACACAGTGGACCACTCGTTACTTTTAAAGCACCTTGAAACCATTGGTTTTGACAGGAAATCCCTTAATTGGTTCAAAAACTATTTATCAGACAGATTTCAAGCCATGCTAGCGGATGGTTATCAATCACATTTTTTTAAGTGTATTAAAAGGGGTTCCTCAAGGATCCATCTTAGGCCCTATTTTATTTACTCTTTATATTAATGATTTTAGTATTGGCATAACAAATAGTACAATTATTCAGTATGCCGATGACACTATCATCTATTCAGTCGCCCCCTCTGCTGATCTAGCTCTTAAAACACACAGTCTGATTTTCATATTATAGAGCAAGCTCCAACTGACCTTAAATTATTACTTAACCCCAAAAAGACAAAATACATGTTATTCACAAGATTGTCACCTTCCTTGCTTATAGACAGTAGTATATCTACATTGAATGGGACTCCTATTGAAAGGGTTTCCAATTACAAATATCTGGGCATCTGGATAGATGATAAGCTGTCTTTTAAAATTCATATCTCCGAACTAACTAAAAAACTAAAGAGTAAATTATCATTCTTTTATCGTAACAGAGCTTGTTTTACTTTAAATTGTAGAAAACAACTTGTTCAGACCACTTTTTTACCTGCTCTAGATTATGGGGATGTGATTTACATACATGCTGCTCTCTCATCATTGAAACCCCTTGATGCAGTGTATCATTCTGCACTCCGTTTTATTTCAGGTGATGGGTTTAGTATTCATCACTGTGTTCTTTATGACAAAGTTGGATGGCCATCTTTATCTGTAAGGAGGGAACAGCACTGCATGATTTTTATCTACAAGGCCTTGCTGCATGTTTTGCCTGTCTATCTTACCAGTTTATACTCATTCAGAACTTGTAACTTGCACAAGAGACCTTGATTTTTTTTCCCATTCCCAATGTAAGGACCAAATTGGGGAAGACTGCTTTTCAGGTCTATGCCCCTCAGAAGTGGAATGACTTACAGCGTGTTCTTGAACAAGGTCATCTTATTTCTTTAGATAGTTTCAAACTATTCAGTCTGAATGTAATTGTGAATTATGATCATACTGTGTATGTTTATTTATGTGTTTTGTAATCAGGGCATCATTGGAAAAGAGAGCTTGCTCTCAATTTGACCTTCCCTGAATAAATAAAGGATTCGATCAATTTTTTTTGCTGGTACTGTATATTTGGGTTAGCTCTGTGGTGTTTCCTGGTCAGTGTGGTGGTATTTATCTGGTCCAGTGTGCAGTTTTATTACGTCTGTGGTCCAAGTGTATATTCAAACCTGTGTGACCTTATCAGTATAAAGTGTCACAGTTTGGCATAGCTAGTCACCTGCTCATTTCTGCCTGCCCTGTCACCAGCCTCTCTCACCTGTTCTGTCAGCTGCTCCTCATCACCAGTCAGCAGGTATATATACTCCAGCCTCACAGACAGTCATGGCCAGATTGTTCTTTGTCATTCATGCAAGACTCTCCAGCACTTCTCTCCGGACTGATTACCTGCTGCCAACCCTGCCTGCCTCCGACGAACCCATCTCGAACTCTGATATACATTTTTTCTCTCCTTCTCTGTATTATTTATATATTATTGGCTTTCAGGAAATATCCCCTTTATCATGTATACCTGTACTGAGACTGATTGTAACCTGTCTGCCTGGAAAACACTTTGGGTCAACTCCTGACCTCCTTAGTCATTTTTAAGGCGCTACATAAATAAAACTGATCAGACTTGACTTGACTAATTGTCACATTTATGTCACCTAATACCTTTTTTAAAGGTCCTTTTGTTTATTTAATGAGAATCACCAAAGGGGCATTCAGTTAGAATAATGTCAGGTTTCAAGGAATACAGTCACCCTTCACCATCAGTCATGTATTTTTCTAGATGCATTATCATTACATCTAGACCCAGCAGAACTCTGTCCCAGCAGGAGAAGATCTAATGGATCTAGACTGTGAGAGTGAACCCAGAGGAACATGGAGGGAGTAACATCAAACCTGTGTGTGAAATGGTAAGGCAACAGTCCTCAACTGTTTCCCCACTGTTTCTGTCATAATGTCATCCTCTGACCTCCAGTGCTGCTCCTGGCTTCTGCCAGGAAGGCCAGGAATGTTGGATTGTTTTTGTTTTTTAGGTTGTGAAAAACATTTGAGGGAAATTCACAACACTCACAAGTCCAGCCTAAATGCATTCACAGTTTTACACAGCTAAACCGTATGGCAAGCTGTGAGGGGAAAAAAAATCTGGAAGCCGCATCACGTCATATTTTCACTGTGGACTGTACTTGCCTTAACCTATGAAATTTGGCTTTGGATTTTTCATCTGCGATTCCGTTGTCATGACAGCAGGTGAGCCATGTGTGGAGGAAGCTTGTTGTTAATTATGTAGCTGATCCAAAACAACGTTCACCAAATGACATGGTAACAATCAGGTGCACTTACAAGTTTGTACAAAACAACGACATTAGATATGAGAGGTGGCTTCACAATCAGTGTGTTTATAGGAGGGATGTAACACCAGAGAGCATCTCTTCCTCTGTCTGCAGAGCATGTGTGACTGACAGGAGAAGGGAGGTGAAGAGCAAGGGCTGGCTAATTGTCATCTAGTTAATCGATCACGGATGGTGTATTCTCTCAGAGGGATAAAAATAAATAAATGAAGTGGGTTGCCAAATATACCTGGGTGCACCGCCAAAGTGAAGTGTATACACATAAGGTACATATTCCTAAAAGCACATTGAGCATGAAACATATCACATAGTATCCTCAGAAGCAGTTCTGATTCTGCAGCACACTGATTTTGGTTTAGCAACAGGTGAGGCTGATGTATGAAAGAATTCTTCAGCCTGTTGTGTTTAAATGGAGGGACTGTAAATCACCTGTTGGAGGGCAGAAGTTGGTATTCTCTGTGTAAAACATGCAAGAGGTCAGAAGAGATAAGTCTGAGCATACTCTTGTTGTGGGTTGCTTGAAAGGAGTGTGTCACTGCTGGCCAATAATTTTAGCACAAATTTGTAGTTGATCATATACTGTAATTTATTTTTAATTTTTACAGATACGCTGCTCTGGCTCAGCAGCCTATCAGCATTGCCATATTTAAGATAATTATTGCATTTGTACGATAGTTTTGCAATCCCAAAAACGCCATACTGTACAATAATTTGTCAGTGTTCTGATGCTTATATTAGGAGTTTATTTTAGCCCACAATGTCTGATTTGAATTCATTTCCTGACATTATCAGTATACTATATTGTGGATTCTACCTCTGTCAAGCTCCCGGGCTGGAGCTGATCGCAGCTAACATTGGGTGATGGCGGGGTCCACCCTTGATAAGTCGCCAGTTCATCACAGGGCTGACATATAGGGACAAACAACCATTCACGCTCACATTCACACCTACGGACAATTTTCGAGTAACCGATTGTCATGTCCATGAGTAACACGCCCTGTAAGAATGTGGAAAGGTATCATGGGTAGGGTGGAGGAGTTTGGTATACATTAAATTCGCACTCAGCAAGAGACAGACATGTCTACGTGTGGTCCATATTATTCAGATTGAATTCTGCAACCTCTGCTTAATTCAGAAGTAAAGTAGAGACAAGACATTGGCGATGAGGATTAATTTTCATTAGCTAGTTAGAAACAACAAGTTTAGTTAGCTAGCATGGAGAAATCTGGGATTCAAAACTTTGCATGCTACACCGAGCCAGCTACGCTAGGCTCACGATGGAGGCGATGGCTAACGTCGTTCGAGCTGTATGCTGACGGTAAAGGGCTCATCATAACCGATGATTCACCTGCTGCTACAAAGCAAAGGAGACGTGCACTGCTACTTCATCTAGCTGGACCAGACGCACAGGATATTTTCTCAACCCTTCCGGACACTGGTGAGGCAACGGACTACGACAAGGCAGTGGAGGCTTTGAATGCATACTTCGTACCCCAGGTCAACACAATGCTGGCAAGGCACGCATTTCAAAAATTGCACCAGAAGCCGGGGGAGACGGTGCAGCAGTTTGCTACACGCCTGAGACAAGCTGTGAGAGACTGTGGTTACGGGGGAGATTCTGACAATCAGATAAGGGATGCAATATTAAGCAAAGGGATGTCGGAATATGTAAGAAGAAAACTGCTAGAAGAGGGTCGCGGATTGACGCTAGCGTCTACACTGGAAATAGCTGCCCGTTGTGAGAGCATCGATGAGCAACTGGCGGACATGACGTCATGCGCGTCGGCTAAACCCTCCACAGACACTGTTAACCGGATTGCACTGAAAGGAAAAAAGGGAAACCATGGAAACGGGAATACAAAAGGTAGACCGAACAGAGACAATAAAAATGATGTTAAGTGCTACAGATGTGGGAATACTGATCACATTGGCTGTGATCCAAAATGCCCCGCACGGGGACAAATGTGCCACAAGTGCCAGGGAAAAGATCACTTTGCAAAAGTATGCCGCACTAAAGGTGGGAAACCGAAACAAAACGTAAATAATGTTGATAAACATGAAAGTGGGGACTTTGCATTTGCTATTGATGATAACCACATGCCAGAGAGACTTAACTTCTGTGTTGGGGGAGTAAATGTAAAAATGCTGATTGACTCTGGTGCAACAAGCAATGTAATGGGAGAAAATGCATGGGAAAAATTGAAAGCAGAAAGCATTAAGTGCCACTCCTATGTCCCTAAGACAGAGAGAAAACTTTACTCATATTCTTCTAGTCAGCCATTAACAGTCAAAGGGGCATTCACATGTGAGATGTCTATAGGAAAAAAGACTGAACGTGCTGAGTTCATCGTAATCAGAGGAAGTGGTGAACCGCTGCTTGGAAAAGAGACAGCAATGCGACTGGGGGTCCTGAAAATAGGTGCCAACATTGCTGCCATCACGGACATTAAGCAAACGCTCAAGCAGCAGTATCCTGAAGTGTTCAGTGGAGTCGGAAAACTGAAAACATGACAGGTCAGTCTACACATTAACCCTGAGGTGAAACCTGTAGCCCAGCCACTCAGGCGCATTCCATTCAACCTTCGGGGGGCAGTAGAGTCCAGAATTAAAGAATTGGTGGACTTGAACATCATTAAACCGGTGAATGGACCCACCCCGTGGGTGAACCCGGTTGTGATTGTCCCAAAACCTGGAAATGATGTCCGACTTTGCCTGGATATGAGACGGGCCAATGAGGCCATAGTGAGGGAACGCTTTCCGATTCCCACAGTGGATGAGCTACTCCAAGGCATGAATGGCTCAACCATATTCAGCAAGTTAGATTTAAAATGGGGCTACCACCAACTTGAACTGACTCCTGAATCACGTGACATCACCACATTTGCTGTGCACAACGGAGTGTACAGGTACAAAAGACTGTTGTTTGGTGTGTCCTCTGCCAGCGAACAATATCAACATGAGATAGCCAACGCATTAGCTGGTATTGAAGGGGTGGAGAACATATCTGATAATGTGATCATACATGCATCTGACCAAGAGACACACAACACGTCTACATGCAGTCATGGAAAGACTCAGAGACACTGGATTAACACTGAATCCACAAAAATGCCAGTTCAACATGGACAGATTGATTTTCATGGGCATTCTGCTATCGGAGAGGGGCATTGGCCCGACAGAGGAGAGAGTGAGAGCTGTGACAGAAGCACGGGAGCCGGAGACCGCCACAGAGGTGCGTAGCTTCCTTGGGCTTGTGGGATACTCTATCAGAGCCACTGAGGTGCCTGACAAGGAAAGACACGCTTTTCAACCTAGGGCCAGAGCAAAAGCAAGCACTCAGTGCTCTTAAAACAGCGCTCGCTAAAGCAACCACCCTTGCTTACTTCGACAAAGAGGCACCAACCCAGGTAATAGCGGATGCGAGTCCTGTGGGGTTAGGCGCTGTCCTAGTGCAAAACCAGAAAGGAATTAAAGTCCCTGTGTGCTATGTGAGCCGTAGCCTAACTGATTGTGAACGGAGATACTCTCAGACAGAGAGAGAGGCGCTAGGTCTGGTGTGGGCCTGTGAGAGACTACATTCATACCTGTATGGGCGACAGTTTGACCTAGTCACAGACCATAAGCCATTGGAAGTAATGTATGGCCCCCGCTCCAAACCATGTGCATGGATAGAGCGGTGGGTTCTTCGCCTGCAACCGTACCAGTTCAAGGTAGTACACATAGCAGGGAAGAACAACATTGCTGACTCACTATCAAGACTCCTGCCAAACACGGTGAAACAGGCAGAACATGGGCACGGAGCTGATGAGTATGTGAGATTTGTGGCAGTGAACGCGACTCCAAAGGCACTCACCACTCGAGAAGTGGAGGAAGCATCTGCCACTGACCAAGAGCTCCATGAGGTACGCAAAGCCATAGCAACTGGACATTTTGAGAAGTGCAAACAGTATGCTGTCATTGCAAATGAGCTATGCACAATAGGATATCTTGTTCTAAGAGGCACACGTATAGTGCTGCCCCAGGCCCTGCGAACACCAGCACTTGCACTAGCCCATGAGGGACATTTGGGTATAGTGGGAACAAAACAACATCTCAGGACTAAAGTGTGGTGGCCTGGCATGGATAGAGCAGCCGAGAGACATTGTAAAGCCTGTCACGGATGCCAAATAGTTGCTAGACCTGACCCACCTGAACCGCTGAGACCCACACCGCTACCTGATGGACCCTGGCGGGACGTTGCAGTTGACCTACTGGGACCTCTCCCGTCCAATCACTCCATTCTAGTGGTAGTAGATTATTTCAGCCGATATTATGAATATGATGTCATGACCACCACCACAGCAGAGAAGCTCATAGACAGTCTGGAGTCAATCTTCAGCAGACATGGATTGCCAGTCACGTGCAAGTCTGACAATGGTCCTCAGTTCAGATCAGAACAATTCAGACTGTTCTGTGAGGAAAATGGCATCACACACATCAAAACCACACCAAAATACGCTCAGGCCAACGGAGAGGTTGAGCGTCAGAACGCATCACTTATGAAAAGGATCAGAATTGCTCAATCAGATGGACTTGATTGGAAAAAAGAACTGAGAAAGTATGTGACGGTCTACAGGAGCATCATCCATCCAACAACAGGTAAAAGCCCTGCTGAATTGCTTTTCAATCGGAAGGTAAGAGGAAAGCTGCCTGAACTGATTGAAGTGCACACTGATCAAGAAGTGTGTGATCGTGACACAGAGCAAAAGGCAAAGAGCAAGTTGTATGCAGACACCCGCAGAGGAGCACAGCTATCAGAGGTCAGTGTTGGTGACACTGTGCTCTTGAGACAAGACAAAACTGACAAATTCTCCACCCCATTCAATGCAACACCACACAAGATCATCAGCAGGACAGGAAGCAAGGTCGTAGTGGAATCGCCAACAGGAGCTCGATATGCAAGAAACACCACTTTTGTCAAGAAATACGAAGGGAAGAGACTGAAACAAGGGACATTCCCAGACAAGGGGGAAACACAGGAAGCTGAGGATGACACAGGAATCGGCGAGGCGATAGAAGAACACACACACACCACTGACACTCAGAGTCCACAAACCGGAAATGACATTGATACACAGACAGAAGCAAACATGCCATCCAGGCTGCAAAGGGTCAAGCGAACACCCAATAGTCTGTCTGACTATGTTCTCAAATGATTTAAAGAAAAGAAGAGAGTTGTCACATTGTTCATGAGTTAAAACCTGTGGGTATGTAGAATGTGTTTGATTTCTAGCAATAGAAGATATTATTACAGTTCATGATTTGGAAGAATTGTTGTGATTGATGGTTGCTTAAAGGCAAGCAGTATGTTCACTAAGTAATGAGTTCTGACTAGTACTAAATACTAAAGTGATTTTGATAAGCGAGGTACATGTTCCTGTGTGGTGAAGTTATGTTACAGATCTGGCCGCTCAGAGGGAGGTTAAAATGAGAATTCCTGAAATGTGAAGCATAATGTGAAGTATAATCCTGAGTTATATTTTCTGTAACTAAGAAGAGTTTAATTCTAAGAAAAGGGGGGATGTCATGTCCATGAGTAACACGCCCTGTAAGAATGTGGAAAGGTATTATGGGTAGGGCTTGGTTTACATTAAGTTCGCACTCAGCAAGAGACAGACATGTCTACGTGTGGTCCATATTATTCAGATTGAATTCTGCAACCTCTGCTTAATTCAGAAGTAAAGTAGAGACAAGACACCGATTAACCTAACTTTTTTGCATGTCTTTGGATTGTGGCAGGAAGCCGGAGGACCTGGAGAAAACCCACACAGACACAGGGAGAACGTCCTAAAACCTGGTGTTGCTAATTTATCCATCGTTACATCATGTCTGAATGATGTCCAATTATTTCCACCTAAACATCTATAAATCAAATTGTGTTATGATTCTGTTTCTGTACAGTTTAAACAAACAAGATGTTACGTGTTAATAAGAGCTTTAGAGGTGCTGATAGGTACAGTATATTTTGAACTATTTGAAATATTTTGGCAAGGACAAAAAACAAAGTTGACAAAGAAAAGAATATGGGTGTGAGAATGGATTCAGATGCAAAGGGGGGAGAGGAGTGTCTGCTCTGATTGGCTCTTGCTCCTTCCTGGCTCCCCGACCAGAAATCTAGCCTGCTAGATATTCACCTGGCATCAGGACGCTCTTGGTGAGCCCTGGATCACATCTTTGAACAGTTCACACTCACAGGAGCAGGCACTGATGATGCTCTATCTTGCCCTGTCACATTTTTTTCTTCTCAAAAAATGTAATCCATTGAATTTCAACAAAAATGGCTTCAAATCCAGTCCCTCATTTCACCCTCTTTGACTATTGTGCTAATTTATTTATCCAAAGTACCTCCCTTTATAGGATCAACTACATTTGGAGTTTTATGAAAATGTATAAGGTAGCATATATAGTGCAGCATACAGTTTGCATAGACTACTCCAATTCAGCCATGAGGAAAGTGGCACCTCTCTGTCTAGAATAAGATCTTCTGTATTTGAGCTAAAGTGCAGAATAATAGGTTCTTTACTTGCAATAAATCCCCTCATAGTCTCTCTACATTTGTCAGAAGTGTGTATGGTAGGCAGGCTGCAATGAGCTATATACAGTCAATTTAAGCTGTAAAATCAAATATTTGTTAACAACTGTGGAAAATGAACGTAAAGCTACATTATACTAGTAATCTCAGTGTGTATGGGAACACTGACGTCAGTGTCTCTACATCGCCTGCAGAAAAAGTGAAAAGCCTTAAATCACAAACCCTCTCAGCCCTCAGAGTGGCGACCAATTATAACAAACATGTTATTTTCCTATCAGCCTAATGAGTGGTTATTAAAAAGTTCCTTTCACTCTAATAATTGTTTTGATGATTTATGGCTGAGTGGAATGGACTGCTCCAGAGAGGCTGCTGACGAGTTCTAATGATTTCTCCTTTTTTGTCTTTTCTTTTTCTTTCCTTTAGCAACACCTCACACTTTACAGGTCTGATTCAAGGGCTGCTGTTGAGAGTGGTGTGTGTGTGTGTGTGTGTGTGTGTGTGTGTGTGTGTGTGTGTACACTCAGTAATTAGTGTTACAGTGATGTCTTTATATCATTCATTACATCATTCTACATCATATTTAGAGATTGCATGAGAGGTGGTGTATTTGCCTACAGCCTGGACCTGTGTGTGTGTGTGTGTGTGCGTGTGTGTGTGTCCACTTGCTGAAACAGTAGCCCTCTCTCTTTTGACATAACTTCACTGAACAGACCTCATCTGTGTGGGGACCTGGGAGGAGCATGGGTCGGACTCCTGGCCATTTCACTGAGAGTGGGGACCCCCTTTGAGCCTTCTCACTAGACTGAGCCCCTGCTGTGCCCCCTGAGTGAAGAAGTGTGTGCGTGGGTGTGCAGGGCTACTCTGCGTCACTATGGTGATGTCATCCGTCTGTTTTGGAGATATAAGGACCCTGATTCTGCACACATTGTGCACACTGCAGAAATGAATGGAGGCTAAACGTGAGAGATTGAACCCCTTTGGCCTCCTTCACTACTGATGAAACAGTGAGGGTAATACTCCTGGGAATGAGACTCAACAATCATCTATCTTTCAGATAAACTAAAGAAACTGTGACAAAGAGAGACATTTGGATCTTCAACTTAAGGAACTTAACACACAGGAGGATACTGAAGACGAGCTGGATGCTCCATATCTGTACATTTATTTGCTCTGATGGAATGACAGCCCACTAATCATCTCTCCTTATTGCAGATTATTAAAATGTTATTAAAAGTGAAATACTAGTACCTATGTTGAGGAATCATCGATTCTTTGGTGTTTTTTCTGTCATTTTTTGAATGTTGAGTGTTTGAAATTGTTGACATTTGCTAATTCTAAAGATGCCTTGTTAGAATGCACCCATTTCAGCACACACCTACTTCTTTGACTGCACCTGTGATAATTAGCTTTACTCTGATTTCCAGGTGGCTGACGCCAGCCTTGATATATCTGTCAGCTGCTGCTTGCTGTTATATGCCCTGATGAAGACTGTGAGTTGAAATGTTTTTTGGTTATGACTTATTCATCACAAAGCAAAGTACACGTCTAACCTTTGTTTTTCTGTTTCATTAAATGACTGTGGATCCCTTAGAGCTCCTGTTTTTTGATACCTGCATCCCTGAAGGAGCCCTCCTGAGCCAATCTGGTATTTGGTCTTTTAATATAGTTTTGTGGTGCATTTAGGAACAGTGACACTGATTCTACCTTTAAGTTTAATAGTCTTTGAATTAAATTAATATGACATGAGCTTCATTTAGCTTTGCACAGAAATGATTGGTGGAAATGTCCTTCTGAGGGATACATTTTACTTTTATACTTCGAGTACATTTCAGAGCCTGTACATGAAAACTGCTATGGAGAGGTCATTAGATGACATAAATCTACTATTGCTAAAAAAAAACCCAGCATAAATAAACCAGGTTTAATTTCATGAAAATCTTCTTACTCTAAAGTTTATCTTGGCAACTTAAGTATAGAAGTAACTGAAAAATGCAGTTGAATTATTATTTCAGTAAATTGATTTACAGCAACATGTACAGGAGTGTTGATCTCATCCTCAACATTTCTGGATGCATTCTTGCTGTGACACATCTCCATACTTAATCCTGTTTACAAAACGCACATTAGCTCCAGTGGATTGACAGGTAGATAGTTGGGATAAACAAGCATGGGACGTTCACCCAGGAGACTGTTGTTTGTGTCGAATGTGAAACCAAAAGTCAGCTGTCAACAATGACCAAAAAGGGAGGACATCTTTCAGTCTAAAATGAGTGAGGCTGTGTGTCAAACAGATGCAGAGCAGCTTGTGTGGTCTCACCTCAGCATCAGATAAAACCAGAATCAAGTCCCAGCATGAAGTCTACATATCTCCTTTCATTCATCACCCTCCCAAATCAAACCACCGTCTTCTTAAAAAACACGTGTCCTGTTGCAAATTACACATCTCATCACGCTGATACAAATTTGTTCTGTATCTCACTGACAACCACAAGATTTCTATGGAGCTCGAGGCAAATGTTGGACTCAGTGCACCCTGTTCCTCATCGTCTCACCTCTCTGTGTCATGGTTTTGGTTTCCTGTTTTATTTTGCATTTTTTTCTTGTGTCATGCTTTACTTCCACTTCCTTCCTTTGTCTGTTTTCCCACCCTGTTTATGTGCACACCTGTGTTCCATTAGTTCATCATTCCTGTGTTATTCCTCTGTCTCAGGTGTTGTCCTGCCTTTCCGTTTTGTTTTACCAACATTTGCAGCCTGAGTCCTCGTATTATAGTGATTTATACTTTCTTCTTGGTTTGCGCTTAGTTTACTTTTTAGCTTATTGATTACTTCTGTTTTGTTGCCTGCATTTTTGCCTGTCTTTGTTTTAGATTGTTGGATTTTGCACTTGGACGTCAGCTATCATTTAAGCTTGCTTTTTAATGTTTTAACCCACCTGCCTCAGAGTTCTGCATTTGGGTCCTCTTTTAGCAAACGTGACACTCTGTTCTCTTCTCCATAATCAACCTTCACTTCCACATCCTGTTTTCACCTCCACTGCTACTTCCTCCTCTCACTATATTACCTCCTCTCCTTTTATCTCTCCATTCCTTCATGGTCCTCTTTCTCCATTTCAACTTTTCTTGCCCTTTTCACTGATCCTCATCTTCCACTGCCACACCCTAACCGCAGCACCTCCTGGCACACTATCAAGTGTCACATCACATCACACATTTGAATAAAACATGCGGTTTTCAAGCTCTAACACACACTCAAAGCTCCCCTGAGGTTATACCTAATCATTTTTCAGTGTAACGAAGATTTGACACTAATCGTTTCTGAAAGAAGCCGAGAAAAAAGTCAGACACAGCAGGCCCTGTGGCTGTCTTCTGTCCTGTCAGCTCACAGTTGCATTCAAACAGGGTGTGAAGATGCCAGGAGAGACTTTATGAGGGGAGACAAGGACACCCATGGGTGACTCCTGGCGGGTGTCAAATGGAACACCCAGAGGCAGTTGGATTGGCATGTGAGTGGGGACAGGGAAGCTGTGCAAGCAGCTGAATGGTAATGAGGAGATCATGCAGAGATGAGCTGTAAGAACAGAATGAGGTTCAGTCTGAAAAGAACACACACCAGTGTTCTAATTAATACTGCCACCCTAATAGAAGCAGTCATTGAGAAGCTAAAATATGATTGCGGAGACTCCAGGGTCGGCTGATGAACTGGTTCACTGAAAATGGAACAGACTTTCTTGAACTTGCAGACACATGGATTCTGTGGGCACTAGCTTTGTCACGATACTGGAATTTCTGACACTGATACAATACCTTGAAAAATATTGATTCGATACCAAGGTGGAAATTTGAGATTTAGTTTTTTATTAAAAGCTTAATACACAGATCAGCCAGAACTTTATAACCACTGACAGGTGAAGTGAATAACACCGATCATCTTGTTACAATGGCACCTGTCAGTGGGTGAAATATAGTTGGCAGCAAGTCAACATTTTGTCCTTGATGTAAATGAGTTGGAAGCAGGAAAAATGGGCAAACATAAGGACCTGAGCAACTTTGACAGGGGCCAAAGTGTGATGAGGTCAGACTAGGTCAGACCATCTCCAAAACTGCACTTCTTGTTGGGTGTTCCTGGTCTGCAGTGGTTGGTACTGACCAAAAGGTGTCTAATGAAGGACAACCGGCGACAGGGTCGTGGGCGCCCAAGGCTCATTGGTGGGTGTGGGGACCGGAGGCTAGCCCGTGTTGTCCCATAGAAGTGCTACTGTAGCACAACTAGCTGAAAGAGTTATTGCTGGTTCTGATAGAAAGGTGTCAAAACACACAGTGTACCACAGCTTGATGCATATGGGGCTGCCTAGCCTAGCCATTGCTGACCCCTGTCCACCACAGAAAACAACTACAATGGGCACGAGAGCATCAGAACTGGCCCACGCAGCATTGGAAGAAGGTGGCCTGGTCTGATTTATCATGATCTTTTTTAGATCATGTGGATGGTCAGGTGCGTGTGCTTCGCTTATCTGGGGAAGAGATGGCACCAGGATGCACTTTGGGTAACAAGGCAATCTGGTAGAGGCAGTGTGATGCTTTGGGCAATGTTCTGCTGGGAAACCTTGGTTCTGCAATTCATGCGGATGTTACTTAGACACATACCAGCTACCTAAACAGTCCACCCTTTCATGGACACAGTATTCCCTAATGGCAATGGCCTCTTTCAGTAGGATAATGCACCCTGCCACAATGCAAAAATGGTTCAGGAATGGTTTGAGGAACCCAACAATGAGTTCCAGGTGTTGACCTCGCCTCCAATTTCACCAGATCTCAATCCAATCGAGCATCTGTGGGATGTGCTGGACAAACAGTCCGATCCACGGACGTCCCACCTGGCAACTTTCAAGACTGAAAGGGTCTGCTGCCAACGTCTTGGTGCCATATACTACAGCACACCTTCAGAGGTCTTGTGGAGTCCATGCCTTGACAGGTCAAAACTGTTTAGACAGGTGGTAATAATGCTATGGCTGATCGGTGTATGTCAAAGTTTGTGGACTTTGTGTTGCGCAGAACAGCATCTAATACCACTTCTACAACAGAATTAGCGGGTATCTGAAGGTTTTTTAAACACAGGTAAACCCACTCCTTTCCCATTGCCAGGAGGAAATACGTTTTAAGCTAAATGAGACATCCTTACCTGTGAAGCAACGTCGGGTTCTGATCACAGCTGGATCAGCTGTCAGTCAGCTTTAACAGCTGTGGAGACTATTGATGAATTGTGTCTGCACACTAAATGCAGAGAGAGCTCTAAACTAATTATGAGACTGACAGAGGAAACTCTCCAGATGAAACAGAATTAAACTTTTAGCCTCTGAAAAACATATTTTTAGACAGCATTGATGGAGGTCATGATTTATCAGGAGGAGTAAGCTGACTTACTACAAACTGTTTCACTGTATGAACCTGGACTGTGTGAAAAACACAAAACATTCATTAACATCAGATCCTAATCGATCCTGTTGGGAGAGTTAAATAATCAGTGAAATTAAGAAACTGTCCAAAAACTGGAAAATTTAATTAATCTGGTAACTCTCAAAATATGAATCACTCATTGGATATATTAGTCAGGATATGATGCACCCGCTGGTATCCTGGATTTTCATGTAAACGAAGCTTCTGTTATACACGTTAAATTTCCTCTAGGTTTTTAAGCACAGGGTTGGAGTCTATTCAGTGGTCTCTCCACTGACCACGGTGGCTGTACATGGACCACTGGTCACTACCACAAGGGGCGCTAAAGCTAGTGATCCAGACCAGTTAGTGAGTGGTTAAAGGCCAACCTGTGGTGTTCAGAGGATGATGCACTGAAGGATTACACTTAGTGTTGTAAATAAGAGATTTGGATTTTTTTAAAATTTAATTTAATTCAAACGTCGAGGTGTCTGCAGCCAGCTGATGCCGATGCTGCTCAACAGTTAACAGGCAGTTTCACTAGAACTACTCGAGGTGTTCAAGAGGTATCCATATATCAAAAGTTAATCCTCACCTTCCAGCCAATCAGAATCTAGTATTCCTCCAGACCATGGTATAACTAACTGCTAACACGTTGTTTTTGTTAACAAATAAACACCACAAAGCATGTTTTGCCTATGTTGTCAATTAAACCTTCGTTATACTGATATTGTTATAGGCCTACAGGATGATGGATGGGTGGTTCTGTCTGTCTGTCTGTCACCTGTATTGCATTTAGTATTGAACTGTATAAAATTGTTGTGTACTGTATTGTATTGTAAAGCAATCAATATATGGACTGCATTACTATGACATATAAAGTGTATATGTGACACCAGGATATATAATTCATTCTGTGCAAGTAATACAATATACGTAACTCTTCTGTAAATTGCTTTGGCAAAAAAATATTTCCATTCATGCCATCAAAGCATTATTTTGTTTGGCCAGCGCTACAGCGTTGCCAAAACAGTCAGAGATGGGATTATGGCCACAAAGACCACTCTACGGACCACTCACTAACTGGTTTGGACCAATAGCTTTAGCGCCCACTGAATTGGCTACAACCCCCTGTCAGATTTTTGGTGAATTCCCAACCATTAAGTTCAAAGTGTGACCAGGGTTAAACATACACCTGCTGCGCACAACCCAAATGCTGAATAAATGCAAGCCAAGTATGTTTCTGCACAGATGAGTTCAAATTGGATGTTTCTTCATGTTGCAACTTTCCATTTGTTCAGGTTGAATTTTCTGTGCTTATGCTCTATTTAGGTTTTAGGCTCAAACCCTGTTTTCATTCCACATGGAAACGTCTCCAGGGCTCCTTAAAAAAGCCCCAGTTTTGTCGCCACTAAAACAGCTGGAAATGTCTCGAGTTGCCCTTAAAATATTCCGTGGTGTGACTCAAAGTCAAACGCCTGTTCGGCAGCCTTGTTGGCTTGTAATAACACCACCACTTGCTGTTGCAGCAGGTAACTAATAAGCATATAATGTAAATGTGGTATGTCACGTTTGGTACATGTGTCAACCTTGGACATTTCTGTGGTTTACAGAAATGTTAATTGCTAATATTATATCCTGGCAAGTGGGCAAAGCAAGCTGTATTCTGTGTTGATAGCCTACTGTGTACTGTGTTCTGCCCGCTGCTGTAACACAGTAGAGACTGAAGATCATTTTGGCTTCATACAAGACATCATACAAGCTTCACACCAAACAATGTGTCTTTGTGAACAGAGCAGCGCTTTCCAAGTCCTGTGTTTCCTCGTGCATTCATGTAAACATAAGTGCCTGCTACAGTTGGAACATTGGGTACATGGCAATCATAAAAGTATTTCCCATTTTCTCAAGAGATTCTAATCTCCAAAGATAAACACACAATTGGATTCAGTCAGTAAAGATTGTACCCACAAGGAATTCAGTCAAACTGCTTAACGGTACCACATTTTCCGTCAAGGATGAACTCTATTTGCGCTGCCTCTCCCATGCAGAAACTTGCATTTGTCGCAGCTCTGCAGTGACAGTTTGTAGTAAGCCGTGCAAATTGACGTCGACTGTTCTAAACAGTGTGGCGTTGTTGGCAGGATTCGAACCTGCGCGGGGAGACCCCAATGGATTTCTAGTCCATCGCCTTAACCACTCGGCCACAACAACTGGAAAAAGCACAGCCTGAACCATTCTCTTGTACGTTTCACTACCATTTAATCTGACAAACATTCACAGAAAATGATATCTTTCATTGAGCCATATTTGTCAGGGCAGTTGTACGCTTTTGTTTTGGCATACGCCAATCCCAACCCAGACCTTGGGATTAACTACCAGCAAATATGTTGAAGAGAGATGACAGAAATAAGCAAATTGCGTAGTTCATCGCCACCAAATACAAGCAACTATGGTCTGTGCGTTGCTGTACAAAAAAACTTCAACCAGTTGCCCCCTTTCTCATTCTTGGAAGTGTTTGTCATTTTCTGTGCCCCTCAGGCAAATAGTCAAAGAAACAGAACATGCTTTGTGGTCCTTGAATGTGTGAAACGATACTGCTGACAGCAAGGTTCAAATTAGCACGTCTCTGTCGCCCATTCCAGTGGTGCTCCAATTCTTCCAGCCTTCAGACTGAGTAGCCTAAAACTTAACTGGCAGTGCTAGCGCAATGACAGGACTTGTTGGAGATGCCGGGGATTGAACCCGGGACCTCATACATGCAAAGCACGCGCTCTACCACTGAACTACACCCCCTTTCCGGCATTTCAAAGAGCGACCTGAAAAAATGAAACGAGCATATCAAGTTTGGTGAACGACGTTTTTGTTGAAAAAAGATTGTAAATTCTGATGACCGGTCTTTACAAAACTTATTGCAACAAAGTGGACCTAGCCAATGAAAGAGTGATGTCACATTAGTTTGAACACATTGACTTCACAGGCCCGATTGTGATGTCACCAAAGACGGAACACATCCAATTGTGACATCACAATAGACTTAACCCTTCAATGATGAACTGCCACGTCCAACTGTGACGTCACAATGGACTGGACACATCCCAATGGGATGTAACGCTGGAGGTTAGAATGATATGCAACAGAAAAAAACAAAACAGTTTAGATGGCCAGGAATCAAAGCCTTGTCAAATGCTTGGAAGACAGCTGGGCTTGCCACTACAGCAGTAAAGACTGCAGATAAAGAGCTGCGATAACATTTTCACACCACGGCACAAATACTGTCAAATAGAAGAGAGCCTCTGCGATGGCTGGGAATCTAACCCAGGTCAACTGCTTGGAAGGCAGCTATGCTCACCACTATACCACCATCGCTGTTGGGCAGGAGGAGATTTTCCTGAGAACATCAGCATGAGAAATTGGGGTTTGAAGAAAAGACAATGATGTGGTTTACCTTAATGATTAGAACTTGTACTGCACCTTACTGTAACACAGTAGAGACTGAAGATCATTTTGGCTTCATACAAGACATCATACAAGCTTCACACCAAACAATGTGTCTTTGTGAACAGAGCAGCGCTTTCCAAGCCCTGTGTTTCCTCGTGTATTCATGTAAACATAAGTGCCTGCTACAGTTGGAACATTGGGTACATGGCCATCATAAAAGTATTTCCCATTTTCTCAAGAGATTCTAATCTCCAAAGATAAACACACAATTGGATTCAGTCAGTAAAGATTGTACCCACAAGGAATTCAATCAAACTGCTTAACGGTACCACATTTTCCGTCAAGGATGAACTCTATTTGCGCTGCCTCTCCCATGCAGAAACTTGCATTTGTCGCAGCTCTGCAGTGACAGTTTGTAGTAAGCCGTGCGAATTGACGTCGACTGTTCTGAACAGTGTGGCGTTGATGGCAGGATTCGAACCTGCGCGGGGAGACCCCAATGGATTTCTAGTCCATCGCCTTAACCACTCGGCCACAACAACTGGAAAAAGCACAGCCTGAACCATTCTCTTGTACGTTTCACTACCATTTAATCTGACAAACATTCACAGAAAATGATATCTTTTATTGAGCCATATTTGTCAGGGCAGTTGTACGCTTTTGTTTTGGCATACGCCAATCCCAACCCAGACCTTGGGATTAACTACCAGCAAATATGTTGAAGAGAGATGACAGAAATAAGCAAATTGCGTAGTTCATCGCCACCAAATACAAGCAACTATGGTCTGTGCGTTGCTGTACAAGAAATCTTCAACCAGTTGCCCCCTTTCTCATTCTTGGAAGTGTTTGTCATTTTCTGTGCCCCTCAGGCAAATAGTCAAAGAAACAGAACATGCTTTGTGGTTCTTGAATGTGTGAAACGATACTGCTGACAGCAAGGTTCAAATTAGCACGTCTCTGTCGCCCATTCCAGTGGTGCTCCAATTCTTCCAGCCTTCAGACTGAGTAGCCTCAAACTTTACTGGCAGTGCTAGCGCAATGACAGGACTTGTTGGAGATGCTGGGGATTGAACCCGGGACCTCATACATGCAAAGCACGCGCTCTACCACTGAACTACACCCCCTTTCCGGCATTTCAAAGAGCGACCTGAAAAAATGAAACGAGCATATCAAGTTTGGTGAACGACGTTTTTGTTGAAAAAAGATTGTAAATTCTGATGACCGGTCTTTACAAAACTTATTGCAACAAAGTGGACCTAGCCAATGAAAGAGTGATGTCACATTAGTTTGAACACATTGACTTCACAGGCCCGATTGTGATGTCACCAAAGACGGAACACATCCAATTGTGACATCACAATAGACTTAACCCTTCAATGATGAACTGCCCACGTCCAACTGTGACGTCACAATGGACTGGACACATCCCAATGGGATGTAACGCTGGAGGTTAGAATGATATGCAACAGAGTTACATCCCAAAGCAACAGAAAAAAACAAAACAGTTTAGATGGCCAGGAATCAAAGCCTTGTCAAATGCTTGGAAGACAGCTGGGCTTGCCACTACAGCAGTAAAGACTGCAGATAAAGAGCTGCGATAACATTTTCACACCACGGCACAAATACTGTCAAATAGAAGAGAGCCTCTGCGATGGCTGGGAATCTAACCCAGGTCAACTAGAGACTAGACTAGACTAGACTTCACTTTATTGATCCCGTTGGGATGACTCCCTCAGGGAAATTGAATTTCCAGCAGCATACAGTTCACGAGAAAATAGACTCTTAGCAAAAATAGAAAATAAAGATAGGAATAGAACAAAATACAATAGAATACAATAAAAATAGATTAAAATAAAATAGGATAAATAAAATAAAATAAAATAAATGTGAATGTAGGACTGTATATTTGTTATTGTACAGAAATTATTGCACGAAAGTGAGAGTGTCCAGGTATGTATGTGAATAAATAGATAAATAGATAAATAAGTTGTTGCACAGTGAAATCACAGTATTGCAGTATTGCCGGTTATTTGTTTCCTCCTATTTCCTCCTCCCCCCAAGTGAGGAGTTGTACAGCCTGATGGCATGAGGGACAAAGGAGTTCTTAAGTCTGTTGGTCCTACACTTGGGAAGGAGCAGTCTTTCACTGAACAGGCTCCGCTGGTCACTGATGACGGTGTGCAGAGGGTGGCTGGTATTGTCTATAATATCCAGCAGTTTTTCCAGTGTCCTCCTCTCTGCCACCGTCACCAACTGCTTGGAAGGCAGCTATGCTCACCACTATACCACCATCGCTGTTGGGCAGGAGGAGATTTTCCTGAGAACATCAGCATGAGAAATTGGGGTTTGAAGAAAAGACAATGATGTGGTTTACCTTAATGATTAGAACTTGTACTGCACCTTACTGTAACACAGTAGAGACTGAAGATCATTTTGGCTTCATACAAGACATCATACAAGCTTCACACCAAACAATGTGTCTTTGTGAACAGAGCAGCGCTTTCCAAGCCCTGTGTTTCCTCGTGCATTCATGTAAACATAAGTGCCTGCTACAGTTGGAACATTGGGTACATGGCCATCATAAAAGTATTTCCCATTTTCTCAAGAGATTCTAATCTCCAAAGATAAACACACAATTGGATTCAGTCAGTAAAGATTGTACCCACAAGGAATTCAATCAAACTGCTTAACGGTACCACATTTTCCGTCAAGGATGAACTCTATTTGCGCTGCCTCTCCCATGCAGAAACTTGCATTTGTCGCAGCTCTGCAGTGACAGTTTGTAGTAAGCTGTGCAAATTGACGTCGACTGTTCTAAACAGTGTGGCGTTGTTGGCAGGATTCGAACCTGCGCGGGGAGACCCCAATGGATTTCTAGTCCATCGCCTTAACCACTCGGCCACAACAACTGGAAAAAGCACAGCCTGAACCATTCTCTTGTACGTTTCACTACCATTTAATCTGACAAACATTCACAGAAAATGATATCTTTCATTGAGCCATATTTGTCAGGGCAGTTGTACGCTTTTGTTTTGGCATACGCCAATCC